>NC_056734.1:773515152-773812652 GCF_019279795.1 Protopterus annectens
CCTTCCTGTGGTATAGTACTTTAAGCCACCATGAAGTGGTATTCGGTCACTTCCTCTGCTCCTATGTCTGAACCAACCAAGCAAGGGAGAACAATCTTTTCTAGGGCATGGAGATACACTGGGAGATGTTCTTCATGTTTCACTGTTGCAGTCATTACATTTGGGTTATCTGCTTGCAGGTAGCCCTCAGTTGGCCTGATTAACAAAGTCTTGGGTCCTGCATCGGTTGCTGTCCCTTCTTCCATGACGTCAATAGGAGTATAAAACATGCAGCCGATGCCATTACATCAGTCTTTCTTGCCGTGTGGTGCCCGAAGCAGAAGTGCTGGTTGGCCGACTCCTGAAATTTTTGTTTTCGAGTTTCGGAACCGAAATCTTCAACTAAAGCTAAGTACCCTACTGGGGAAACTATCAGTAAAAGTTAATAATTGCATGACTTGTGGAAAGCAAATACCTCAAAGATTTTCATTCGTACTGTATTCCTTGCCTAGGCACTGACCATGATGTACCTTGCTGTCAGTTTTGTGCTTTATTTAATCAGTGCACTATCTGTTGTCTGTATATTTTCACCTTTAAATATTTCAGTTCTCTGTTTAATTATCCAGAAATGTCATCAGTTAGCCATCCGACTACTGGGATTCTGAAAAAAAATGCAAAGATAAAGACAGAGACAGGCTGCCGAGGTCCAAAACTCCTGACGCTTCTCCTAAGCCAGTCACTAGTTCGCTGGTACTCAGTGAGGTGCTTTCACAACCCCTGATACCTGCTACTTCTGATTCGCAGGCTTCTACTGAGATCCATTCAGAGTCCGGTATGTCGCAAGATGCTTCAACTATGGAACCCATGGATGTCTCTACCTTGAATGGGTCCGGAGCCACTGTGCAGGCACCGGCTTCTGGAGGTGTATTCAGGCCTACGGACTTCCATATTAAGCTGACGCCTCCTTCTTTACTTAGGCCTAAATCTCGATCTGTGCCTAAAAAAACAAATGATAAGAATGGCTGAAGATCTAATAACTCTAATCAGAGGTAGGGCCTAGGACTGAAGTTGATTATGAATCTTCTGATCAGGATTCTGTTTTTTCTGATTCTTCTGATGATCTGGATTTGCCCTTATCTATGCCTGGTTGGCAACACTAGATTTAAAAGAAGCATACCTGCACATTCCAATCAGGGAATCTTGCAGAAGATACCTATGCTTCAAAGCAGGCTACACGCACTATCAGTTCTCTGCACTGCCCTTTGGCTTATCTACTGCACCCAGGGTATTCACAAAGTGCCTAGCTCCAGTTATTGCATTTTGCAGGCAAAGAAATATTGAAATATACCCATACCTGGACGATTGTCTAATTCAGGCAGAAAGCCAGGACATACTTTTGAATCATCTGGCCTTTGTACAAAGGGTTCTAACTTGTCTGGGGTACACCATAAATTAAAAGAAATCACACCTGGTACGCTGTCAACAAATTATATTCCTGGGAGCAAGCTTGAATACAACTTCCCAGATGGCTTACCTCACGCCAGAGAAACAAATTCATTTGACAAACTACTTCAAACAAGTGGCCACAAAAAACCCTGCTATCTGCAAGACAAATACTGCAAGCCTTGGGGTTCATGGCTTCCTGCATTCTTCTAATTTCATATGCAAGACTGCATATGAGGAAACTACAGTGGTATCTAAAAAAACTATGGTGTCAACATTCTCAAGACCTGGAAACAATGATTGGTATCATACCTTGCCTACACCTAGAGTTCCTTTGGTGGGCAGAGGCCTGCCACCAAAACAAGGGACTACCTTTCACACCACCCCATGCTGCCCAAACCCTAACAACAGATGCATCAGACTATGCATGGGGGGCTCACCTAGCAGGAAAGTGATTTCAGGGCAAATGAAACCCATGTCAAATGCACCTGCATATCAATCAAAAAGAAATGTTAGCTGTACAGAATGCTCTGACCGCCTTCAAGGACCACATTCTTCCAGGACAACTAATGGTAAAGATGGACAACACCACTGTTATGTGGTACATAAGCAGGTGGGTATACATTCTTACCCCCTCTGCAGACTAGCGATGACATTGTGGAACACAGACTTGAGCTACCAAGTGCACCTACAAGCTAAATTCCTGCCAGGAAAATTAAATACACTGGCAGACGGACTAAGCAGAAACCTCATGGACCCACCCGAGTGGAAACTGGACCAAGGATTTTCAACATGTTGACAAGCAAATTGGGGAGCCCAGATATAGACCTGTATGCCTCTCCCCAGAGCTACCAATTGGGCAAATTTTGCACAAGGACTCCCCACAAACAAGCCTGGAAAGTGGATGCTCTGTCCTTCAACTGGAAAAAAAACCTATCAGTCTATGCCTTCCTCCCCTTCTCTCCAAAGTACTACTAAAAATCAAACAGGACAAACCAAGGATGGTTTTGATTGCTCCAGACTGGCCTCGCCAACACTGGTACCCCCTCCTGCACAGTGTGTCATGGTTATCTCCATGGCACCTGCCTCCGACTCCTTCCCTGCTGTCCAAGCAGGAGAACCAGATTCTGCACTCTGTTTCTAACACTGAACCTTGCAGCCTGGCTAATTACTTAATCTCTCCTTTACCATCCCTCAGCAAACCTGTGATGGATATCATTTTAGAGGCAAGGAGGCCTAGTACTAGAAAATATTATGCTGAAAAATGGAAAAGATTCTGTGCCTGGAACCAATCTCAAGGGATGAGCACAGCAGCACCTAATTTACCTCAGATTTTACAATACTTAACTGAGATGCTTCACAAGGGCCTGTCTTTTTCTTCCATTAAAATCTATGCCTCAGCCATTTCAGCTCATTATAACACAGAACCGCCCCTCTTCTCTCATCCACTGCTCAAGCAGTTCCTCAGAGGGTTAAAAATTTGAGACCACCCAGGAGAGCTCCAACCCCAGCCTGGGACCTTAACTTTGTCTTGGAGAAACTCACTCTACCTCCTTTCGAGCCAGCCGCTATTGCAGACTTAAAATTTCTTTCTTGGAAAACAGCTTTCCTTTTAGCAATCACTTCGGCTAGAAGGGTATCTGAATTACAGGCCCTTATGGCAGTGGAGCCTTTCATCATCTTTCATGTGGACAGGGTGTCCCTCAGAACCAATCCATCCTCCATGCCCAAGGTGGTATCCAGTGTGGCTCTTAATCTGTCCATTCATTTGCCAACCTTCTTTCCCAATCCACAGAATAAAGGGGAACAGATACTGCATTCCTTAGATGTGCACAGACAGCTTAGATTCTACTTGGATAGGACTAAACCTCAAAGGAAATCTGAACAACTGCTGGTGGTATTTGCTGTAGGGGCAGAGGGGAAGGCTATTTCAAAGCAAACCATTTCTAAATGGATAAGTCATTGCATTCATTTCTACTATAAGCACCATGGAAAACCTATCCCCCAGGGGATCAGACCTCACTCCACCAGGGCTGCATCTACCTCTACAGCCTTTCTCGGAGGTATCCCTACCAGGGACATCCTAGAAGCTGCTACCTGGAGTTCTGTACATACTTTCACCAAGCATTATCATTTGCCAATTTTCTCTAAATCCAGAGCTGGCTTTACCACTGCAGTCTTGTAGGGCCTTATAGCTGGCCCTAATGCTATCTAAAATTCTCCTCCCAACCATAGCTTTGGGAATCAACCCAAATGTAATGACTGCAACAGTGAAATACGAAGAACATTCTACAGTTGTGTACACTTACCATAAATGTAGTTGTTCGAGTGTATTCACTGTTGCAGTCCTGGTTACCCTCCCTCCAGTCCCCTAACTTCTTTTGGCTATACCTCTACTTTCCTTTACTATGCTTAAAAGCCTTTTTGGTGTATTTGCTTTTGCTTTTTTTTTTTTTTTTGGAGGTATATCTTTGTGTTTTTATATTTAATTGCTTCCCATTAGGGGGGCACCTGACATCTGGGGCAAGAAAAACTGATGTATTGGTGTCGACTGCATGTTTTATACCCCTGACGTCATGGAAGAAGGGACAGTAACCGACACAGGACCCAAGACTTTGTTAATCGGACCGACTGAGGGCTACCTACCAGCAGATAACCCAAATGCAATAACTGCAACAGTGAATTCACTCGAACATCTACATTTATGGTAAGTGTACACAACTGTACTTTGCTGCTCAATGTAGCAGAAAAGACCTTTTGAATGGGCAGAAGTACCTTCTTTGAGTCAGTCATCAGTGGTACCTGTAAAGAAAAAAGAAAAAAAAAGGTTAAACATTAATCTGAAGACATGGTGTTTGTTAGAAAATATTTTTCTTACTTTAACAAATAAATTGTTCATCTTGATACTCTGAATACAAATCCTGTAAATCATATCCACAGAAACATTACCAAGGAAGATTCTGACACAAAGTGCTTCTTTTTGTAGTTAGTTTCTGAAGACCAAATCTCAGATTGAGGAAATGTGGTAATTTGCTACATCTTTTGGAGGAATTTTCATCGTCTCAAGCAATAATAAGGATGAATGAAGTCTTTTTATGGGAACAAATGGATGTTCCACTTGAATTAAGGCGATATTGCAGTAACATTCTATTCCTCCCTTAGTGTCATCCTTGGAGGATTTATTTAATGCTGACAATAGCAACCCTGATTCACAACCTTCCATCCCCCAAAAAAGCAGATAGCTTGAGAAACTTTATAAACCCTAACATTTTATTTTCTTACCTTAGTCTGACATTCCTATATCTTCACTAGCTTGGAATAGGCTCTGGGTGCAATCCAACCCTTGCCCTGTGGACAAAGGGGAAATATATAGGACATACTTGGTAAGATAATGTTTTCTTATTCCACTTTAGTGTATATAATTCTTAACTCAGACCTATATGTGGAAATCTACTGCCAATCATTAGAGGAACGGAGTTCCGCTGTGGTGACCCCTAACCGGGAAAAGCCGAAAGACAACAATTCCCTGAAGAAAGTCATGCCTGTTTCAACTTCCACTGATACCCAAGGTAATTCTGAAGATTCCGCAGGACTTTCTAAAAGTAATGTGGGGACTCCTTTTTGGCACATGTACCATTGGTTCTCTTTTATGTAATTGACCAAGAGTAACTGCCACAAGCTTCCTTGCAAACTGGACCTACTTACACAAGACTGGTAGTTTGATGCACCCCATTCTCAGATATCTTCATCTAACTGCCTGTATTCAGCTTGATTCCTTTTAGGCATCTCTTGAGAGGATGTGCAGTAGTTACTAAGTGCAAGGAATCCTGCTTCTTGAAAGTCTTACTTTGGTAAGTGGAAGAGATTTTATAGTTGCTCCCTGGCTAATAACCAGGGCCCTATCAGGGATTATGTATCACTGTTCTTAAATATTTATCTTCCTTTGGCCTTTCTTATTCTTCTGTCATGATGCATCTTGTGAACATTTCAACATGTCTGCCCGTGGATCCTTTACTTTATATATTTTTGGTAAAACAGTTTCTTCAAGGAGTTTTACACACAAGACTTCCCTCCTGGGATCATAACTTTGTGCTGGAAAAATTAGCCATGTCTCCATTTGAACTTGCACATCAGACTAAGGATGTTCATCGTGCATACAGCTGCAGTCATAACAGATGGGTTCTCCTGCCATCAGGTGGGTCCTCGGTCGGCCGAATTCCAAAGTCTAGGTCCGGCGTCAGTTATTGTCGCTTTCTTTCCTGACGTCAGTGCGACAGGGGTATATAAGACACAGCCGATGCCATTTTCTTCAGTCTTTTTTGCCGCGCTGTGCCCAAAGCAGAAGCAGTTCGCAAGTGCCGGTCAGCCAGCTCCTGAAATTACGAAAATTTGGAAACCGAAGTCTTCTTTAAAGCTAGGTACCCCGTTGGGGAAACTTTTCTTGCCTCAGACCGATGTCAGACAAAGTTAACAATTGTATTTCTTGTGGGAAGCAAATACCGCATAAGGATTTCCATTCCCCTCTGTATACCTTGTTTAGGACCAGACCACGACGTCTTGGGCTGTCGCTGTTGTGCTACTTTCAATAAACGCACTATTAAGCGTCGGGCGGAGTTCGCCCAGCACTTTTTTGGTAAAGCTCTTGATTATAAAATGTCATCGGAGAGTCCGACTACCGTTTTGTCCAAAAAATGCAAGGACAAAGACCGACATGCGAGGTCTGCGGCCTCCACCGAAACCACGCCAAAACCGGCTACACGTAGTCCGGTTCTCAGCGGGGCACCTACGCAGCCCCTGACTACCGACGACACTTCTCTGGCGGTGTCTTCTGTAACCGAGACCGCAGGTACCACGGCCCAGTCCCTGACTACAGCTACAGAAGCCACTGTGAGTGTTGAGCCTCTTAATGTGGACAGGTCCACTTCCACCCATGGTGTCTTCAGGCCCTCATCTTCCTTTTCCATAAAGGCCTTTACTAAGTCCAAATCAGCCATGCATCCCAAGAGGCCTGTTGCACAGGGCCCATCTTCAGGCCCCATGCCTAAAAAGCAGATGCTCAAAATGGCTGAGGATTTAATTACTCTTATCAGGGGTTCCCAACCCCCTCCGGACAAGAGACCCAGAGTGGAGGAAGATTCTCCCTCTTCTGACCAGGGCTCCATTATTTCAGAACATTCTGATGAAGAGGAGCACTCGTACTCCCTTTGAAGATTCTGATGCAGAGCAGTCCATTCCTTCTGTATCTCCCCAGAGGATTTTTCTTTGGAAACCTTGCATACCTTGAGGGAACACTTCCATTGGGAAGGCCAAGATTTTTCAGATTCCAAGAAAAGACTTAGGGAATTTCTTTTGCTACCTCAGCACAGACCTCTGGCGATACCTCCTGTCCTGGACATACTTGATGATGTTTACTCGGAGGCTTGCCTTAATCCGGATTTCCTGCCTCCTGCCCCAGTCAAGCCTGATAGGTACTACAGAGTTCCTAACTCACACCAATTTCTTTACAAAAGCCATAATGCTGACCCTGAAACCATTTCTCAAGGCCCCAAGGGAATGAAGGCCTCTACTTGAATGGAGGCTAAGAATCCATTACCTTCCGAAAGAGAGTCTAGATCCTTAGAAAGGTGGGGGAAAAAGGTATATACCTCGGCCACCCTAGCCATGAGGGCCTTAAATTGTCAGTTCCATATGCTTAAATATCAGCAGTTTCTGTTATCACAATTAAGGAATAAAATGTCACAACCTGAACAACCAGATTTGAAGGAGTTGCAGGATATGATGCATAGTGCAGAACAAGTGGGTAAACAAACATTACAATGTGGCTATGATGCTCTAGAGGCCTCAAGTAGAGCTGCTGTTACAGGATCAGTCATTCATAGACATGCCTGGCTTATGGAACAAACCTTGCCTGATCATGTTAAAGCTAAACTACTAGATGCTCCTTTACAAAAGGATGTATTATTTGGTACTAATGCTGAGGAGATACTACGGAAAATGGAAGAAAAAGCTAAATCTATGCAAACTGTCAAAGCCTTTCTACAGGTACAACCACCACGTTTTAGCAGAAATTGGCCTTCAAAAAACTGGTCCTTTCCAGCCACGGACAAGCCCCAAAGAGGTAGATACAGGCACACAAGGGGCAGAGGACAATCTCAAGGATCATATAGAGGCAGACAATGGCAAACTCCAGCACCAAGAGGTGGCGAAGACAGTGCACAACAATACAGGAAACAAACCCAATGACTTTCCCCTTTGCATGCCAAGGAAGTCTCAGCTGGCAGCACCATTGGGAGGAAAACTGACATTATTTTCAAAAAATTGGCATATTATCACAACAGACAAATGGATCCTGGACATTATAAACAGAGGCTACAGATTTCATTTTCACACACTTCCAAAAATGAGAGGCATGCCGAACCTGCCACACAATCAAAGGGCAGAGGCTCAAATACAAATTTCAAAGCTCATGGACATGAAAGCTATTCAAGAGGTACCTACTCACGAACAAGGTCAAGGTTTTTATTCCAGACTATTCCTGGTACCAAGGAAGGGAACCGATTGGAGACCCATTTTGGACTTATCCATCCTAAACACATTTCTACTGCCAAAATTCAACATGCTCACTTTACAGCAGCTTCTTCCCATGCTGGGCAAGGAGTCTTGGCTGGTAACATTGGACCTCAAGGAGGCATACCTGCATGTCCCAATCAGACAAAACTGCAGAAGATACCTCAGATTTCTTGCAGGTTCAATCCACTATCAATTCTCTGCATTGCCCTTTGGCCTATCTACTGCGCCCAGAGTATTCACGAAATGCCTGGCATCAATAATTGCCTACTGCAGACTTCAAGGGATACAAATTTACCCTTATTTGGACGATTGCCTGATCCAAGCAGACAGCAAACACATACTTCTGGAACATCTGGCTTATGTAACATGGTTATTGAATTCTCTGGGATACACAGTCAACAAAGAGAAATCCAGGCTAACACCATCTCAGAAAATAATTTTCCTGGGTGCCAACTTGGACACAAACACCCAGATGGCCTATCTTACGCCAGAAAAACAGGGGCAACTAACTCAGTACTTCAAAATACTAGCAAATTGTACCAGGCTAACTGCAAGGAAAATCCTGCAGGCATCTTGCATTCTTCTAATCCCATGTGCAAAGTTGCATATGAGGAAACTTCAATGGTACCTAAAAAACCTATGGTCTCAACACATCCACAGTTTGGAAACAATAATACCACTAATCCCATGTTTGCAAAAAGAATTTCTATGGTGGGCCCAAGCATGCCAAACAAACACAGGTCTACCATTCTGCAAGCCTCAAGCAAATCAAGTCATCAGAACAGATGCTTCAGACTACGCCTGGGGGGCACACATGACAGACAGGTGCATTCAGGGCAAATGGTCCCAAAAGGAAAAGCACCTTCACATCAATCAAAAGGAAATGCTAGCAGTGATAAATGCAATTACAGTGTTCAAGGACCTCCTGCATCCAGGGCAATTACTGATAAGAACAGACAACACCACAGTAATGTGGTACATAAACAAACAAGGAGGAACACATTCATACCCCCTGTGCAGGCTGGCCATGTCACTTTGGAACTTGGCTCTGGAATGGCAAATCAAACTTCAAGCACAGTACCTGCCAGGTTTGGAAAACACGCTGGCAGACAATCTAAGCAGAAATATGACAGACCCGCATGAATGGAAGTTGCATCCTCAAGTGTTTACAAAGATAATCCAAGCATGGGGAAGGCCAGACATAGATCTCTTTGCCTCCCACAGGAATCATCAATTGACAAAATTCTGCTCAAGGACATTCCATTCAAAGGCCTGGAGAGTGGACGCCCTTTCTTTCAGTTGGGCAGCACAGACAGTTTACACCTTCCCACCTTTGCCTCTTCTGCCCAAGGTGCTCTTGAAAGCAAGAGCAGACAGACCGAAGATGATACTGATCGCTCCAGACTGGCCAAGACAACACTGGTACCCACTCCTGAGGAGCCTAACACATTCTCCTCCCTGGACCCTACCTCTAATGCCTCTTCTACTGACTCAGCACAGCTACAAACCTCTTCACAGTCAGCTGAAAACACTCAGTCTGGCTGCATGGAAAATTCCTTAACACCACAACAGACCCTACTCTCCAAGGAGGTGCAGGATGTCATTTTGGAGGCCAGAAGGCCATCAACTAGAAAGGCTTACTCTGCAAAATGGAAACGGTTTTGCACTTGGAATGAGAAAAAAGGCCAGGATCCTAGAAAACTGAATTTACCTCCGATATTACAGTATCTAGCTGAGCTGTTGAACAGTGGACTTTCATTTTCCTCCATCAAAATCCATGCCTCAGCAATTTCTGCTGAATACAACACTGATCCACCATTATTCTCCCACCCACTCTTAAGACCGTTCCTCAGTGGGGCTAAGAATATAAGACCTCCAAGGAAACAATCAATACCAGCCTGGGATCTTAATTACATTCTAGAAAAATTAACATTGCCTCCCTTTGAACCAGCTGAAAACAAAAGAAACACAGCGTTGCTGTTCCCTGAAGGTCTGCTCCGAAAAAGCACAAAAGTAAAACAATACGATAAACACTGGAGTCAGACCACCACAATAAATGGAAGGATTTTGTCAGACAATCCAGCTGCCTCAACAGATTTACAATATTTGTCCTGGAAAACAGCTTTCCTTCTGGCCATTACCTCAGCTCGTAGGGTTTTGGAACTACAAGCCCTCATGGCTGTGCAGCCCTTTCTCATCTTCCATCAGGACAGGGTTTCCCTATGAACCAACCCATCATTTATGCCTAAGGTAGTATCCAGGGTAGCTTTAAATCAGGCCATACACTTACCTACCTTTCACCCCAATCCTCAAAACAAAGGGGAAAGGCTGCTACATTCCTTAGACATCCATAGACAGCTACGTTACTATTTGGACAGAACAAAGCCTTTCAGGAAATCAGAACAACTCTTTGTGTCCTATGCTGTAGGAGCTCAAGGGAAGCCAATTTCCAAACAGACTATTTCAAAATGGATAGGCCACTGCATATGGTTTTGTTACTCCTTTCATGGTAAATCTGTACCTGCAGGCATCAGACCCCACTCCACAAGGGCCACAGCTACCTCTGCAGCCTTCCTCAGAGGAGTCCCTACCAAAGATATTTTAGAGGCAGCCACTTGGAGTTCTGTGCATACCTTCACTAAACACTACCACCTACCTTTATACTCCAAAACTAGAGCAGGCTTTGCCACTGCTGTGTTGCAGGGCATTCTGGCTCCTCCCAGTTCCACCTAGTGCCTACCACCCTGTGCATAGCTTTGGGATTCTACCCATCTGTTATGACTGCAGCTGTATGCACGATGAACATAGTACAGTTTTGTACCTACCATAAATGTAGATGTTCGAGTGCTAATACAGCTGCAGTCCAGGTTTCCTCCCTCCTTCCCTTCTGGGTACAGACCTAGTGGCTAACTCCTCATCTCACAACTTGATTGGGTTATCCTTCTATGGTGTATTTGCTTGCAACTACTGGTTTTTGATTATATTGCATTGCATGATTATATATATATATATATATATATATATATATATATATATTTTGCCTTCCTTCTGGGGGCACCTGACATCTGGGGCAAGAAAGACTGAAGAAAATGGCGTCGGCTGTGTCTTATATACCCCTGTCGCACTGACGTCAGGAAAGAAAGCGACGACAACCGACGCCGGACCTAGACTTTGGAATTCAGCCGACCGAGGACCCGCCTGACGGCAGGAGAACCCATCTGTTATGACTGCAGCTGTATTAGCACTCGAACATCTACATTTATGGTAGGTACAAAACTGTACTTTTCATTACTTGGAAAACTGCTGATAATCATTCACATTGCCTCAGTGGCATATGGTTCTGTGTCTGCACAAACCCACACTGGCAGCTTTTGAGAGGTTAGAAGTCCCTCCTCTGACAGGGTATTAGCTAAGCCCCTCCCATCAGGGGTTGCTTAACCCTGACGCAGGAATTCAGTTGTTCACTCTTGGTGCCAGCTGTAGGAATCACACAGTTGAATTTCCTCAGCAATCTTCATATGTGGATTATAGCTTCCAGACTTGGTGAAGATCCTTTTGGGAACATCCTTTCCTTTTTCTTATTGTATATTTAAATGTCATAATGTTTTATTTTAAAAATGTGTGTTAACATTTTTTTTATATACTGGCTAATCTGATGTCAATTTTCATTCATTCATTCCTCAACATATGGGTTCGAATCCAATCCTTGAATCTGATTTGTCCACTGTTTCACAGCTCGTTAATACTACAAGCTCTCGAGCTCCTCCTTTACCCATAATTCAGCAAATCCCCTCATTTCCCAGATCTCGTTTGCTACAATTGTGAATGAATGTGGTCTACAGCTCTCAAGTGTGTTTGTTCTGAGAATACAATAAGTTATTCATTTTTTCTCTTATATTTTCTTCCGTATGCCTTACCAATGTTAGTTTTATTACCATTGCTAGTAAATTGTTGCTGTTTTTCTCTTCTTTACTATAGTTGTTGCTGTTTTTTCCTTACTCTCTTTCAAATAATTCTGATTCCCTTAGTTGGTAATTCCTCTTTTTCTTTCTATTACTATTGGTCAGTACTTTTCTAAATACTATTGTTGGTAGCTCTATTGTATTTTTTTCCATTCCAAAAAAATTGTTATTGTTAAAAATTTTGTAATTTGTAGTAATGCTCCTTATCTTTGCTGAATTTTTTCTTTCTCGTGTGGTACTGTGCTTGGCTATTATAATGGCAGATAAACTGTCAGTGTTTAACAAAATGCAGACATAAGATTTCTTTGTGTTTATTGCGTGGGACCAGAGCATTTGCAGGCTTCATGCTCCATATGTAAAGTCTTTAATCCTAGAGCTCTCATAGGAAGAGTAAATTGATCCTCAAAGGCCTTCTGTCAGCCTTCGGAGGGTCACTAACTGGAGGTCAGACCTCCAGACCTGAGAAAAAGGAGGCAGAAAAGAAGCCTTCGGAGCATCTTAGCTCTTCTCAAGCTTCAGATCTGACATTGATGCCTCAGAAGAAGACTCAGAAAACTTTAGATCTGGCACAAAAATCCTCCGATCCGACAACTTCAGACACCAGATCAGTCTCTTCGGATCTGACCCATTCAGAATCTACACGTTTACCAAGGACAAGATATGCATCTTCCATAGATCCACTTCCCTCTAAGCTCCCATTGCCTTACATGGAAAGATGCAGCTCTCCCTCGTTTGTCCAGAGTCTCACTGAAGCAGATATGGACAGAGTTATAAAGTTTCTTGCAGCCAATATTCAGATGGGAGTTCTCCTGGCACCTATCCCAATGTGTCCAGAAACCTATGCTCATACAACCCCACCAATTCTGCTTATTCTCTGATCTGTCCCTTGGTTTCAGAGCCCTTGGATCCAAGATTCCTGGAACCACCTGTTTTGGATCCAAAGATGTCTCTCTCTTCAGATCAGATTTTTTCTCTGAGTGCACCTTCCTACCTTTTAGGAGCCAGACAATTCTTGGGCCTAAAGCTTTGTTGTTGGATCTCAGGGGTTAGACCCTACACCAAAGTTGTCTGAGCTGTCTCTGCCCCTCGGAGCCTTAACAATTTGATAGCTCAGCTCAGACTCCTGCCTCACGGCTGCATCTTTGGGTCAGAGGGAGCTGTCAGTCAAAGGCATGCCTTCTTAGCACCGATGATTTCCTTCTCCCTGGGACATTCTGCCTTCAGGGTGATAGTTTTGTCTTCTAGAGATCAGATGGCTCCTCCCTTCACATCTTCCTTCTGTTTCCCAGATACCTTTGTGTTGTGAGCCTCAGCATTCTTTTCTGCAGAGACAGCCAGCACAAAGTCTCTAGGTGACCCCACGGGGCATAATAATCTCTTCCAATACTTCTCCAGAACATCCCATTGAAGAAGTCCTGAGGAAGTGCAAGAGGAAGCACTTGGACTCCCCTTAGGAGACAGTCACTGAAGATGATTTTGATGAGGGGAAGGATCCCCAAGATCCACACCTGACAACACCTCATTTCAAGACATTTTAGAGATCCTGAAACAGAGGGGTGGATGGTCTACTGGAAACCCTTTTCCAAGAGGGCTGTGTATTCCTGGAGGCATTTGGTACTGGCTCATCTACATTTTGGGTTATGCTGCCCACTGATGAGCTCATTGATTTTATCTTTCAGCAGATGTAGAGGGAACCAGATACTGTACAGCCAATCCCCAGGAGGCCAGATAGGATCCTGGCACTACCGAAGTGAAGGGAATTTTGGAACAAAGGAATACCAGTGGATGCTATGGTAGCGACCAAGAAAGAACTCTGAGAACAGAGTTTTTCTGTTCACCTTCCTAACAGGGAGCCTAGGGTGCTGGACAGGTTTGGAAAGTGTGTCTGTACATCAGCAACCTTTGCTGTCAGATCCCTGAATTATTTGACACATTTTACCAGATTACAAGTGCAGATCAGGGACTAGTACTGCTGAGGCAGTATCTTCTATTGCTTCACAGTTAGCAAACCCTTCAGTCTGTCTCAAATTCCTCTGAGGCTTATTTCACATGCAGCTGAAAGAGCCTCAAGGGTGGTGGGTTCAGGCATTTCCATCAGGAGGCATGCCTAGATTTGTCTGTGACTTTGCAAAGCTCAAGTCATCCTTTATCAGTACTCCCTTTGACAGAAGCTCTTTATTTGGCCCTAAAGTGAAAGACACACACTGCAGGTGAGAAAAAGATGGTAAGACCCTGTCTGCTATGGGAGTGTGATTTTCGACCCCTTAAAGAACCTTTTCCTGGAATCAAGGAGATGGTTGAAAAATGTGGCACAAGAAAACCCAGGGTCCTTTCCATGATCCATGTGGAGAGAGTTCCCCCAAGGGCAGAGAGGAGAACTCAAATGGTAGATGCTGTCCATGCAGCAGAGGAGGCCCACACAACCAGGGATCCAAAGATTTTTTTTTTTCTGAGGGACCCTATCAGAGTTCCTGGAAGGAGGTCTGATTGCCCACCTCTGGAGGCAGTTGGGGGTTGCTTATCTCTGCACCAGAGAGCCAGACTAGATATAAGAAAAGATACTTGGGTGCAGAGGATTATTTCTCAAGGCTATATAATTCCCTACCGCTACTGCTCCAGAAGAAAATTCCAGAAGTTCCACCCAGTCAGAGAAAAACAGCAGCTTTGGAAATTCAAAAGACCTTTAAAAAAAGTCATCAAGAGAGTTCTCCCAGACCAGAAAGGATCCAGAACTTAATCAAGATTCTTTTTATTGCCAAAGAAAACAGGGGACTGGAGACCAGTTATTGATCTTGGCAATCTGAACAAATCTGTTCAGCATACCAAGTTCCGGATAGTCATGGATCTGTCCATATTGCCTTTCATACACAAGGATGACTGGATGTGCTCAATAGATCTCCAGGATGCATAATATCACATAAAAATGAACAAACAATCCAGGAGCTGTCAATGCTTCTGACTGGGAACCAATCATTACCAATTTAGAGCACTGCCCTGTGGTCACATTGCAGCCCACAGGGTGTTCAAATGCATGGCAGTAGTAGTAGCAGCTCACTTCAGACTACAGGGATTGAAGATTTAGATGGCTGGCTTCTAACTATCTCGGCCAAGCATCTGCTGATAGCAGCACAAAACTATGTACTCCAGATTTGTTCCAACATCTGCATTACAATCAACCACAATGAATCTTAGCTTCAGATTCTCAGACATTAAAATTCATAGGGTCCTTTTTCAACCTCAGTGACATTACCGAGGGTTCAAACCATTCATATGCAAGTCAGAAGGACACTCAGAAAATCAGTACTAACAGCCCGAAATGTATTACAGACCCTGGGATCGATGTCCACACCAATTGTACAACTACCACTAGCAATATACCATATGAGAATCCTCCAGTGGAGGTTAACAACCCAGTGGTCCATTTTACACCAACCTATGTCCACCAAAATCAGCATAACTCATGCTTGCCAAAAGTGCCTTTGGTGGATGATTCACTCAGATAAAATATTACAAGGTTGTCCATTCATCCTCCCTCAGCCCAAGGCCATAGTGACCGTGAACACTTCTCAGATCAGGTAGGAGGCATTTCTTGGGGAGGAGTGTTCAAGGCATGTGGTCCCCCGAAGAGGGCATCTTGTATAACAATGTGCAGGAAATGAGAGCAGTACTCCTAGTATTGCAGGTGTTCCAAGGCACTCTTTGTTCTGGGGCAATTTCATTCAAATGGACAATGTGTGTGTGTAGTATGGTACATCAACAAATAAGGAGGAACCAAATCTTATCCTTTATGTTGAGAAGCTATAAGACTGTGGCAGAGGGTGATCTTTTCAAATCAATTTCTGATTGCAACTCATATAGGGGGAGAATCCAACATGATAGCAGACAAGTTGAGCAGGTCCATTTTATTATCTCCTGAGTGGTCTCAAACTCAAATGTGGCAAAAATGTAATTCTGCTGATGGGGCCATCCATGCTGCAGCCTATTTGCATCTCCCCGAACAACTAATGTAGCAGTTTTTTTTGCCCTAATCCCTCCACTGGAGAGTCACTGAGAGATGCTCTCCTTCATGACTGGCCCCTCGGGTGTCCTCCATGCTTATCCCCAACCATCTTAATTCCCATATTTCACAGAAAGCATCCCAATCGAAAAGTCATCCTCATTGCCCCTGACAAATATGGTTTCCCATTCTTGGGCCTCATCTAGATGTCCTTCAAGGATGCATCTGCAGTCATAACATATGGGTTGTCCTGCTCTTCAGCCCTTCGGTCGGGCGGGATTCAAAGTCTGGGTCTGGCCTCGGCTGATGATGACTCGACTCGCCATAGCTTCAGGGTATAAAGGCATCTTTTCTGATTCTAGAAAAAGCTAAGGTCTGTTTTTACATTTGCCCCAACTATGGGCCCATCCACATACCACAATAATAACTGTAATTGATGATGAGGTATAATGATGTTAGTAGGCACCTGATTCTCTTCTCTTTCCTCCTGCCCCTGACCAACCTGACAGGATATTACATCACACACTTCCACCTGTATAAGCCCTGTGCAAAGATCCGAAACCATTCACAGCAGGGTCTAAAGGTTGCAGCTGCCACTGTTGCAAAAATCCCCTACCTCTGACAGAGAGTCTGGTTAGAGATGGGGGAGCAAATAAAAAAGGTTTATACATCTGCTACTCTTCTGCCTGGGCTTTAAACTGGATGCAGTACCAAGAATATTTGTTGAACATATTGAATAGAAATACTCTTCTCTGAAGCTTTAGACGTAAATCCCTTCATGAACCTTAGATTCACTCTCAACAGGTCAGTAATACACAACCTCAGTAGGTCATTAATCATTGTGGAGAGTGGCTTTAGATCAGCAATGACTGGGGCAGTAATTCACGTAGGCATGCCTGGCTAAAGAGGCAGGCCCTGCCAGAAGAGTCAAGGCTAAGCTCCTAGATGCTCCAATGGAGAAACCAAGTTGTTCCAATGGTTGCACAGGAGATTCTTTCCAAGGTGGAAGAAAAGCTAAAAAAGAGCAAACAGAAAGGCTAAATTATGCAAACAGTAAAGGTTCAGCGAAACGCCCCAGCCTTCCAAATTGGCAGAAACAGACCTTCCAAGAATTGGTCCTTCCCAGAGCAATCATGAGCACAGAGAGGCAGGAATAGACGCAATCGAGCCAGGGCTCACCGTGGTAGTGGCAGCCTGCCAACCAGAGGAGAGCTCCCACAGCTGCAACTACAACCACTAGCACAGGACAGACACAATGACTTGACCTACCGAGGAACAACTGGAGCTCCTCAAAGCTCCGCTGGCAGGGAAAGCTGGAAACTGGCTCAAAATTACAAAGGACATTCACACGACACATGGACACATTACACAAACATATAACTTTACCAAAAAGAGGAGCAAGGATAAGCAGGTTTCAAGTCGGCCAGAGGCTTTAAGACAAATAAATCAGAAGCCAGACCACTTTAAGACAGATCAAAAATTCATGGAACAAAAGCCAAATTTTACTCAGGACTATTCTGTACCAAGAAAGGAAAAATAATGGAGCTATTCTCGACTTGTACCAAGAAAACACATATCTCTGAGTACCAAAATTCAAAATGCTGACCCTACAGCAACTTCTTCCCATGTTGGGCATGAATTCTTGACTCAGATCTCAAACCACTTCTGCCGGTCCCTATCCGACCAGATTGTCTGGACACCTCAGATTTCTTGCAGGATCAGAGCATTATCAATTCGGCGACATCTGGCCGGTATTCCTTATAGATTTCTTGCAGGATCAGAGACATACTTCAGAATTGCATTGCCCCTCATACTGGGCGACTGCCTAATACAAAGCGGACAATGCCTGGCATCAGTAAAAGCTCACAGCCTATTTCATGCACCTCAAGGCCTTGGGATATTCACTCAACATCAATACCAACCAACAAGCCATCAAAGATAACAAATTTTGGGTGCAGATCAAAACACAATGCCCATTTTGGCACACCTCACACAAAAAAAGTCAAGACTAGTGCCATCCCAAAGTTTTGACAATTTTCCTAAAGCTTACTGCCAGGAAAATTACTTGATCTGGACACAGATTCTGCATAATCTTGATCCCACCCAGGCTGCATATGAGAAAATTATAATGGTGTAAGGAATGGTATGGGTGTACAGACACACACCAGGAACCAGAAACCATGACACCATTCCATGCCTTCAAAAGGAATTCTGGTAGTGGCTCAGGCCCAGTCCAACCGAGGGTTGCAGTCTAAACCAAAACCAAGAACCAAAATCCCACGGGATGCCTCAGACCCAGGATGGGATGTACACATGGAGGACAAATGTATCCAAGGCCTATGGTCTCAAGGACAGCCTAAACTTGCACATAAAACCAAAAGGAGATGCTGGCAGAAGAAGTTGCAAAGTATCTATTCCATTCCTCCAGCCAGGACATCTGCTGATAAGGACGACGGACAACACAACATGTGGTACATCATGAAACACATAAACAAACAGGAGGCACGATTCCTACTCGGATGGCAATGGGATGGGAAACCTAGAGGGAACCAATAATATCCAGCTGCAGCCATATTTGTACCCAGGAAAGAGAGAAAACTCAGGAACAGACAGCTTGCTAGGACCACCACTGCTCAATGCATCGATGCTGGCATCCAGACATCTTCAAACTCATACAAAGAAATGGGTTGTAGAGATAGACCTGTTCGCTTCCCCTCTCAACCCCAAATTGAAGAAATTGCTCTCATGAACAACCCACCCAAGCCAAGAGAGGGTGGACTCTTTCTCTGGAAGCTGAATGTATCTATAGTGTATGCATTCCCACCTCTCCCATTGATGCACAAGGTTCTGATCATCAGGGAGAAACAGCCAAAGGTGATACTAATAATTCTGGAAGCCAAGACTTCAATGTATCCGACCTGAAAAACATGTCTCAGGCTTAACTACCTCTATCTCTATGGCCTCTTTCTTCTAACGCAGAACAGTTTCAAGACCCTGCATCCAAGCTGAAAACTCTCAACTCTGCTGCCTGGAAAAATTGCTTTGCAAACCAAACCAAACTGTCTTATCTCTCAGAGGGTCAAGGACATTATCCTGGAGTCTCGCATCCTCCACAAGGAAAGCATACTCAGCTAAATGGAAGAGATTCCCTCATTTGGAGCACATCAAAAGGATGTTGGCAGCAAACCCAAACCCTAGTACACATCCTAGAATACTTTATTGTTCCTGTTCCCAATGGCTCTTGTCTTACTCTTTTCCATTAAGATTTTCAGCAAAAGTACCTAGCAGAATAACATGGATCCTCCTCTTCAGACAATTTCTGAGAGGGATCAAAAATGTTAAACCTCCAGGAGACCCCCTCTACCTGCATGGGATCTCAATTTTGTGCTGGAAAATTGACACTACTCTCCTTACCCAGCAGCAGCAAGACCAGGTACAGTTTTATTTTATTAACTGCTTTCCTTCTGGCAATCATCGCAAGAAAGAAGAAAAGAGCTGCAGCTACAGCATGCATGGCGGGGTGACGCCATTGTTTTCACCGAGATAGAGAGTCTCTGAGAACTAATCCAACCATGCCAAGGTGTGTCCCAGGTGTCATGGAAGCCATTCATTCATTTGCCTCGTTCTTCCTAACCCACAGAACAGAGACAGAACAAAGGAGAGAAACTCTTGCACACCTTGATACACAGAGCTATACTCTGGACAGAACTAAAGAAAACTGACCAACCCACAGCCACCACTACAGCTTTCCTTCGCCAAGTACAAGGACATTTTAAGAAGCTGCTACTTGGGCTCGTGCATACGCTTGCTGCATTGCTACACCTTTATTTATACCGAGCAGGCTTTGCAGCTGCAGTGCAGCAGGGATCACACACACACTCCTTATCTTAGTACCTCCTCCCCAGACGCTGTAGTATTCTACCCATATTTATGAGATATGATACATCCTTGCAGACGCCATTTTGGTTATAGTTTTGTTAAATGTCTTTACCCACCTGGGATTCTGGATCCAAATCCAGACCTCCTGTCTCAGCTGACAAACATAATTCACCCAGACATTTTGGGCCTAAAATTGACTACTTGTCTGCAGTATGCCATATTCTTTTATCTTTCTACAAACCTTCCACTAGGAAAATTTACAAAATCAAATGGAAAAGATTTGTGCTTTGGGCTCAACAAGAAGACACTGACCTTTTTAAGCACTATATATAAAGTTGTAGAATTTCTGGCTTCTGTCTTTAATGAAGGGGCTAGTCCTTCTACAAGCAAAGTTTCATTGGCTGCTATTTCTCGTGTTTGTGTAGGGATTGATAAATTCTACCTAGGCTTCTTCATGTCTTTGTAAAACCTTTATAAAAGGTGCATTTTTGCTCGAGACATTTTAAGGACCCTACTCCACCTTGAGAGTTGAACTTGATGTTACAGGCCTTAGCTCAAAAACTACTTGAACCAGCTGCAAAATGTGCATTGAAGTACTTGGCTTGGAAAACTATTTTTTTCTGATAGCTGTAACATCAGCTAGGAGATTTTCAGAGCTTCAAGCTTTATCCTATAAGCCTCATTTCATTTTTCATAAGAATAGAGTGTCTTTAAGAACCAGCCCTTCCTAAAGTGGTGACAGGATCTAACAAAGTATTAAACTTCCCGTATTCTTGCAAATTTTGCAAACAAAGGTGAATACACTTTGCATTTATTAGATGTTCACAAACAATTACATTTTTATCTTCACAGATCTGAGAAGTTTAGAAAATCAGATCAGTTCTGTGTGTCCTCCTCAGAAATCAGATTGGGTCAACCAGTTTCAAAAGCAACTCTGTCAAAATGGGTAACAGATTGTCCTGCTCCAGAGATCTAAATATTGGCTGTGACTTAAATAGGACATGCTGGAGGAACAAATTTATCTCCCAGCAACTGCCATATCTTGGAACAGGTTACCAGTTCAGAGTACTTTTATGACACTGTTCAAGAGGAACCTGGATGAGTGGATGGGGCACCATAAATTCTTACTGTGGATAGCACCTGCAACCCTACTGGACAATGAGCAGTTATCACTAAATGCAATCTTTGGTATTGACTAGCATTTTCATGGTATTTCATTAGGATGAAACAGCTAGGCTTAAAATTACCTCTGTGTCAATAGCCCCCTATGATTTCTTTTGTCTATATAAAGTTTAATCTGGTGTTGCCAAAGCATTTAAGAGCATCTTCAACCAGGTCCATGGCAACTTTATCAGCCTTTCTATCCAGGACTTCCTTGGATGATATTTGAGTGGCTTTGACTTGGGCAAATCCTCATACCTTTATTACTCATTACAAATTGGATCTTGTCTTGAGGGGAAGAGCGGCCCCTGGCTCTACAGTACTCAGGAATATCCTTGCTTAGAGTCCTCCCATGATTCATGAAGGTGGGGACTCTGTCCCAGGTCTATATTATATTCTCAAAAGCTGACAATGTTGAATCTGACATTATCGACACGAGAATATCGAACATTCCGAATCTCGAGTGTGTAAATTGAAATCTCCATAAGGAGAGATTTCCATTTATTGCAATGTAGTGAGGTCTTGGAGTTGGTATATTTAAGTAGCGGGGGTGTGGGGTGCAGGGGGGCTTGCCCCCCTTTTTCTTTCTTTTTTTTTTTTTTTGTAAGGTTGATGTTTGAAGACATCGACAATATGTTGTTCGATGGTTTCAAATGTTGATCTTATAATATAGACCCCTCTGTCTCATATGTTGAGGAATGAATGAAACTTGATATCAGGTAAAGAAGTTATGTACTCACCCTAATGTTTCATCTGTGTTGTCCATTTTCATTCTTCCTCAACTCCCCTCCCTCCTAACCCCTAACTCTCTTCTCTTTGGGACTTCTGGAAGAATGTTTGATGTAAGAACATTAAAGGAACCAAAGTTCCTTCTGTTTGAGCTCTAGATAGTGACTTTCTATCCTAAAGCTGTAAATGTATTTTGCAAACAAAATCTGGGGAATGAGGGGATCTGCTGCTTTATGGGTAAGGGAGGAGCTTGAGAGCTTCTAGTATTCACAAGCTGTGAAACAGAGAACCGAGTCGGATCTGAGTATCAAATCCAAACCCACATGTTGAGGAAGAATGAAAATGGACAACACAGATGGAATGTTATGGTGAGTGCATTACTGTTTTCTACTACAATTAAGTTCTGTGGGAAGTCTAACATATTACTTTTTTTTATTTATTTACTGGGTAGTCCACTGGGTTGTAGTGAGAACATTTTCAATGGAGGCCCAGAGAGAAAAGCTCCATCAGTGAAAAGTACATGTATGGGTTTACTGCTTTTCATCGAATACCACGTATTCGAAAAAGAGCAGTAGACCGCTCAGTTACTCGAAAGTGCACTTTCGCGAACTCAGCTTCTATGAACGGATCGCACCACAGTGGAGGACAGTAGGAAAACGTGCTATGTTCTCCATTGTGGTGCGGTAGTCATGGACCTTAAGGTTAGGACGGGGGTCATGGTAAGGGGATAGCCCTACTAGCTATCCCCTTACCATGACTCGTGCCCTAACCCTAAGGTCCGTGACTGCTGCACTAAACGGCATTATGTAGCCCATTTGCTGAAGCGGGTTTCGCAAAAGTGCACTCTCCCGTAACCCAGGGTCTACTGTGTGAGTTTGAAGAAGTCTAAAGTCTATTTTCGAACTTATACAGTAGACCCATATATATATATATATATATATATATATATATATATACACACACACACACACATATGACTATAATGCAACGAGTACAATTCAGTAGAATGTACTGCAAAAATAACACACTTAGCTGTTTGATATATTTGACAAGTAAAGCAGCAAAGATAAATAGATTGGCATTTCATGGTTGTTTCTGAATGCAGGAGCAGTAAGGATAACAACCATTAGTACCTAATAAAAGTTAGAAATCAATGTTAGCATTCAGTGGAGGCTGTTCGGATTTGAGAGGAGGAGGCGAGTTGCAGGTGCAATTCCAGATTGAGGGTAGGTAGCCTGTTAGGTTTTAATAGTGATCAGATTTTGAGTAGTGCTGATAGTGGTAGGGCATTCCATGTTTTGGCAACTGAACAAGAGAACAGAAGCTGGCATGTTTGTTTTTTGTACTATTAAAAGGTGCTGGTAACTGGTCTACATAGATGGTAGAAGCTAAGAGCAGGGCAGTCTGATGGGATTCATTTGGGTGCTATTTTTAGTTGCAAGTAGGAGAGGTAGTTCAAGCCAGTTTTGTGAGTGAAGAACAGTACAGTGATGGGTAAAGTGTTTTGCTTTAGTAACAAATTCAGCAATTTTGTGATAGCAAGTTTGAAGTTTAGCTTTTAGGAAGGATTTAAGTAGTGGAGCACCATATAAGAGAGAGGGTAATAGTTAAGAGGAAACTAGGACTTGTTTGGTGGAGGTGCTCGGGAAGTATTCATGCCTATAGAGAATTCCTAGCTTTTGGTATGTTTTGCTGATGCTATGCTGAATGTGTAGGTTGAATTTCATGTGTTCGTCTATTACCCCTAATATTTTTGTGTGGGAAACAACCTCAATATCAGAATTACTTTTAGAAAGTATTAATGAATTGAGTTTTGTTTAATGGAGTAGTCTTGCAAGGAGTGAATAGCACGAGCTTGGGTTAAAGGGTAAATGATTATTATACATGCAGGTCTCTGTAGCAGTAAAGGCCAATTGAGTTATTTGTTGTAGATCAGAAATGGAATTGGTGGAACATATAATAGTCGAGTCATTTGCATAATGAATGAGTGAAGCTTGGCCTAGTGATGAATGAAAATTGTTAATGAAAATCCTGAATAGAGGGATCCTAGTATGGAGCCTTGGGGAACTCCAGTAGAGGTGTTAAGATATGGAGAGAGGGAATATTGCCATTTAATGGCCTGTTGCCTGTCTTCTAAGTAGCTTGAGAACCAGTTAAGAGAGAAAGAGGAAAGACCAGTCTTGGAGAGTTGGGTTTGGAGTAAAGGGTGGGAGATGGTGTTAGAAGCTTTTGAGAGGTCTAGTAATACGGTGGACACAATTTTACCAGTGTTTTAGGCTTTGTTGATTGAAATATATATATATATAATATATATATATATATAAAATATGATATATACATTGAAGATATAAGGGCAGTAGTGTTGCTGTGACCTGGCCTGAATCTGTGTTGTGTAGGAGATGGGATTTGGTTGTGAATTAGAAAGTTTAGAATTTAGATGTGTATGCATTTTTTCCAAGATCTTTGAGATGGGTGAGAGAATGGCTATTGGTCTGAAGTTAGAGATATCAGTATTATTGCCACATTTATGAAGAGGAAGAACATATGCTCCTCCCCAAGATTTTGGGGACATACGATTCTTGAATGGATCTGTTTAGAAGTATGGCTATAAGGTGGCTGATAGCTTCAGCTGCTAGTTTTAAGAATTGTGTAGGTAGGTTCTCAGGAGCACTAGAGCAGGGTTTGAGCTTGAGAAGTAATCTTTTTTTTTATTGTGGTAGTTGAAATACGTTTAAAAGTGAATATGGATGGAGGTATTAGGGGACTGAGAGGATGTGGTGGGAGGGGAGCAAGAGGATAGTTTTGAAGAAGTTGTAGGGTTTGGACTAAAGTTGCAGTAATATTTGCTATAGTGTTGTTAATGACAATTGAAGAGAGTGGAATTTCCTTGTGCCATTTTTGCCAGGATATGGACAAGGGTTGCTTTTTGTGCCTGGATTTAGTAGTGATGTAATAGAGTTCAGAATTTTTCGAGGTTTAACATGTTGTCACTCTGAAGTTTTAAGTAATGATGCTTTTGTGTCTTTGATAACTAGTTTTTTTTTTTTTTTTTTTTTTTTTTTTTTTGCCTGGTTTCGAAGTTGTTTAAATTTTAGCAGGTCTGGTGGATTTTTATGTGCTAGCCTTGTTTCCAAATTATGTCTCTGGCCTATAAGTTCTTTAGTGGTTCTCTTTAGCCATGGGGCATGGTTTGTTTTGATTTGCTTAACACGGATGGGAGCTAGGATGTTTAGTATATTTAGAAATGTTGAGTTGAAGTAGTAAACAGCATTGTGCAGGAGGAAGGCTTTTAGCAAGTAGCAGTTAATCTTTTTTTAGAGTACCTGTGAAGATCAGTGGGATGAATTTTGTTAGGTTCCTTACTTGTTTATACTGATGTGGCTTTTGAAAGGAGGGGACAATTCAGTGAACAAAAGCAAGGAAGTGGTCACCGAGGGTGTTAGGGTGCCGGCAGAGGATATTTTATTGGGGTCAGAGACCAGAATTCAATCTAAGATGGAACCATGGTCGTTCTTATTAGGTCAAGTTGGAGAAGTGATAACCTGAGCGAAATTGTATAGATTGATGTTTGAAGATGTAATGTTAGAGCAATGGTCTAGCCAGCCAGTTGATATTTACATCGCCCAGGATAATGGTTTCATTTGTAATATTAAACGAAAAAGCTTCACAAACTGTTAACACAAACAGCGCGAAGAGATGAAGCCAGGAACCTGCTCAAAAATAATCCCAAATGATCGCAAATAGTCAAATGTCCTTGTATAATTAGCTAACACAGTTTTATTAGTGTTTGAGAGATCGCGGCGTTTTTCTTCAGATTGAACCATTCAATATATAAATAATTTAAAACTATTCTGTAAATATATATATAATACTGAAAATATTTGGCCACATTAAAACACACATTTTTAAGACCATATATAATTATATCCATTTCCAAAATACATACAAAAGTAAAAAAATATATTACATAGAAATACTAATCAAATACTAAACTCACCCTAACCAGATGATGTGTAGGACTAAAAAAATACTTAACACTTAGAAAATATTTATACATTAAAATATTAAATATAAATATAATATATTATAATTATCAAAATATAAATATAAATAAAATGGTAATACATTTTAACCTTTATTTATATTTGAAAAGTATAAAGAATAGACCTAACCAATTTTAAAAAAATGTTAAACCAGCCTATGTGTACCTTTAAAAATAATATTTAAATATATAAGAAAGTATAAATAAGTAACAACCTCCTTATCTATTAGTTGCAAGTTTTTTAAAAATTGCATATATAGAAATATGCTCATTGAGACTAATGAAATGGCAGGCTGCAGTCCTTTTGCCAGCATAATTCTTCTACTTCCAAACAGATTTGCCATATCCAAAATATAAGGGGGCATCATCTATCACGTTTCAACACAATAAAAACTAAATTCTAGAATAGATTATTGTTAGTATCTCCTTTTGAGATAGCATCTGAATTTTATTAATAAGAACCATAGTTCCTTCCTTGATGAACTACACATTTACTCATCCCAACCATGGACTCCCTCGTCTAGGTCTACCAGTTTCAAAAAAAGTTTTTTCAGATTGACTCATGAAATAGTGGTCTGTAGAAAAGTGTGCAGAAAACCAAGGTTATATTATTAGATTGACTAGGTGGTTAGCTTGGTTATTCACATTGTAAGAAGATAGAATCCTATTGCTGAACATGTCACCAAGCATCTTACATTCTACATTAAAATCATTGTCATCAGTTACCTCTTAAATCTACTATTCAAACAGTCCTCCTGTAGTAAAATATCAAAAACTGATTTTGATTTGAGATGGAATTCAAACGTAAATTCTAAAAAATTGGTTAACTCGGAAATAGACTTAAAAATCATGGCTACCCCTGATGTTTGTGTAACTTAAAGACATTATTAGAAAGAATAAGCTCCAAAGTGTCTCGACCAAATTAATAATTTTGTCTCACAAATAGGAAATCTCTGATCCATTCCAGGCCAATGCTGTGTGGTATCACAGTATATAGATCTTTAATATCAACTGTGAGGAGTACATATGCCGGATCGAATTGAATTTTATTAATAGCGGTCAAAAAACTCCAGGAGTCCTTGCAAATGTGTATTTCCTTAGCTAACAGGAGTAAAGGGCCTAAAGGTGGATCATGAATGGACTTGTGAATTTTGAAGACTGGCAACCTAGGTGATGACACAGTTAAATAACTGTGCAAATTAGTGTCAATATACTCCTCTAGGAATAGATCTTCCAAGGTGTTTCTAATTTTCCTATAAGCTGTGTTAATTTCATTGACACTGATCTCTTGATAGGGCCCTAGCTCTAAGTGTGTTGTAATTTTCTCTACATAAACATGGTGGTCCATGAAGATGAGCCTGTTCCGTTTCATCACCCTAATGTTGCAGTCCTTCAAAGTACAAATCAAGTCCCTATCCTGTGCTGTTATATTTGGTTTAGCTCCTTTAGATTGAGGATGCTAGGTCAAATACTTTGAGGTTCTGTGCCAGAGGTGGGTTGGTTCACCAAACTGGGCATATTCCCTAGCAAAATTTGTAAATTCAATTTTCGTATGAACAATTTCAAGTCTATAATAGTTTTCACCATGTCGAAATGGGTATCCGGGACAAAATTAAGCCCTTTGGAAAAAAAGTCACACATGCTCTGATCTACATGGAAAGAAGTGAAATTGCAAATTTTAAAATCCCCTTCAGTGCTGTGTATGATGCTTAAATTTGTTGCAGAGGAGGCTACCTCTTCCTCTGGTTCCTTTTGTTCTTCGGAGAATAATGGTTCCCATTCGACCTCAAGTTCCTCTGGTTGGAACCCTGTCCTTGCTGAAAACCCTGAGCATCCAGTTGCTCACTTATATTATTATTATTTTGAATGTGACGATTACACCCATTAGTGTTATTATTGTCCTTCCCCTGGATTTGATTACTACCTCCTTGGTCATTTGTGTGTAATTCATGACACAATGGCTGCGGAGGCACAGGAGAGTGATTGATAGTAGATGGAGGTTCATCTTGCACACTTGCCTGGTGTGCAAAATTAATACCTCTAACAGTATATTTGGTCTGAATTACTGGTGGAGGTGGTGGATAAGCCTTACTGTTGGAATACTGGAATACATCCCGATCAATTTTCTTTTTCTTATTGTTCGATAATTTAAGCATTGTTGCATCAATGCTAGAAAAAATACGTGAGTACTCATATCTGTACCTATTGAAATCTGGATTATTTTTTATTATGCTACTTATGTTATTAAACATGTATTTTTAAAGGTACACATAGGCAGGTTTAACGTTTTCAATAGAGTGGCTGGGTCTATTATTTATTTATGCATTTTCAATATAAAGGCTTAGTTAAATGTATTTTACATTTATATTTATATTTAATTTGATAATGTATAAATATTTTCTAAGTATTGAGTTTTTAGTCCTGCTACATCTCTGGTTGGGTGAGTTTAGTATTTGATATTAGTATTTCTATGTAATATATTTTTTACTTTTGTATATGTGTTTTGGAAATGGATATAATTATGTATGGTCTTAAAAATGTGTGTTTTTAATGTGGAATTTATTGTAGATTATTGTAATTTTATGCAAATATTTTTCATCAGTATTTATATATATATTTACAGAATAGTTTTAAATTATTTATATATTGAATGTGGTTTGAAGGTACAACTACAATTTCTTGAACGCAGACTAGTCAATTAAGGCTAAGTGGCTGCATAATGTATTTAGCACCACATGATGCTGTTAAATGTTTTAAAAGGTAGGGCTGAATGTTAATTTTTTGCTTTGTTTGTTCAATCTGAAGAAGGAACACTAATAAAACTGTGTTAGCTAATTATACAAGGACATTTGACTATTTGCGACCATTTGGGATTATTTTTGAGCAGGTTCCTGGCTTCATTTGTAATATTGTTGGAGATCAAAACAAATATTTCCTCTAGTAAAGATATGTTGTTGCCAGGGGTGTATACAGAACTATTATACATCATTTTTTGAGTCATTCATTTTTAGGAAGGAAATATGAATATCTGCACTGGCAATTGCGGAGTAGAATTTGTGTAAGGAGCTATGTTGTAGTAGTTAAGAAAAAGTAGTGCAACACCACCTCCTTTTTGTGGGATCTAAAGGTTGTGAAGCCTGGAGGGAGAAATTCAGAGTCCTTGATGTAAGCTTTTAGCTAGGTTTCTGTAACAGCAATGATATCAGGTTGATTATGGTTAATCCATGTGTGGAAGTCATGGACTATTACAAATGCTTTGCTGGTTTAGAGTGACCATGTATAAGGATGTTTGGGAATTGCTGGTATGAGGATTTGTAGGTGTAATGCTTGATGTGGGCCCAGGATTAAGATGGATGTCCCCACTTAAAGGTAAGGTAGTTAACCTGAAGGAGTAATATAGTAGCTGTTGTAGTTTCCTGGGTTTGGTAGAGTATGTTTGTAGGTTGGTGTTAAAATTGTGTGGCATAAAGAAATGGCTACTTTTTTCCTATGGAAATATTTTAATTTTGTGTAGGAAGATTGGTTTTATTTGGTAGAGGATTAAGGATATATCTGAGTAACTATCAGAGAGGTTGGATAGGGGAAATGTGGTTGTAGTGTGTTTTGGGAGCAAGTAAATGGGGTAGAGCAGTGAGGTATAGTAGGCAAAGGAGAAGTGAGAAAGGTAGTGTGAGAGTCCTGGATTGATTCACAGTAGGAAGGTTTTTAGAGGAAGAAGGCTTGTAGATTACTCGATGGGTTGCCAATGGCTTACTGACAGAACCCACACTGTAAAAGTAGCTGACTCCAAATCCAGCTCCAGACAAGTAGAGTACCTCAGGGTTCAGTCCTGAGAGAGCTCTTGTTTGGCATCTACTTCTCTGAAGTACAGGCCAACAAAGTTCGCAGATGACTGCAAACTGGGAGCCATTATTAAATCCCCAAATGATGTGGATACTCTACAAAAGGGCCTTACAGTAACAGATGCCTGGTGCCAGAGCCATGGGCTCAAGCTCAATGCCAAAAAAATGTATAGTTCTCCCCTTTAGAAAAAAACATGTACTCGTGAATTACTACATAGGTGGCAGTACACTAAACACCGAAAGTGTGATAAGAGACTTAGGGACACAGGTGGACAGTGGTCTCACCTTCAATAACCACATCGTCACAACAGTCAGGAAATCCTTCTATGTGGCACACCTCATCACTAAGGGCTTTTCATCCAGAAAAAATGAGGTCATTGTCCCACTGTACTCATCCCTCATTAGACCCATTATCGAATACAAATCCCCATTTGGTTTGTACCTCAAGACATCTGCAACAACTGGAAAGGCCGCAGAAATACCTCACTAAAAAAATCACAGGCCTAAAGCAGTTGCCCTATACTGACCGCCTTAAAAAAAAACTCCATCTATACTCTGTCGCATATCGTCTACATAGAGGTGATCTCTGCTTAACATACAAGGCCATGTCAAACCCAGAGCTGTTGGACATGCTACACTTAAATCCCAATCCCTCAGAGCCACACACTCCAGGGATCTAAACCTTGTCATCACAATAAACCAACCATGCTGGAGGGATAGGTTCCTGACCCAGAGACTCCCCAGACTCTGGAATAGACTGCCCATACATGTCAAGCAGAGCACCTCCTTGGCCCTCTTCCAAAGGAACCTTGATGATTGGATGGGAGAAAGGAAATTCACCCCAGGGAGCACATTGGTCACCCTGCTAGACAGGGGTCCAGGGAAGTAAATAGTGTGGGAAGAAATAGCCAGGGAATTGTTATGGCTAGGCTTGTATAGGCCGATAGCCTAGTACCAACCTATGAACCTATGGTACTCCTCCACAATTTTTAAGAAAGAGTTAAAGAACCAGTTCTTGCACCACAAAAAGGAAAAGGATTAGGATTTTACTTCAGAATCTTTTTGGTACCCAAAAAGGAGTTCTCATGAAGACTAGTGTTAGCTTTAGATTTGTCTTTCCTAAATATCTTTCTGTGTACCCACATTTAAAATGTGTGCCTTGCAGATGGTCCTACCCCTTTTTCCAGACAAGTGTTTCATGGTTACTGCAGATGTGAAGGATGCTTATCAGATTCCATTTGCTCCCTCCCAACTTCAAGCTGAACCTGCAGAAGATCTGTGTCATAACATCACAAAGTCTTGTCTTCCTGAGATGTTATGATCGGCACAAAAAAAAAGAATGGCTTTCATCAGAAGTCAGTCATGACTTCTGTGAACATTTTCAATGATTTCTGTCTTCAAGAAGCTGTCTCTGCAAGATTTTCTCAAAGCTGTAAGCCTTATGGCATCAGTGATCCTCATAATACCATTGGCCACACTGCAGGTGAAGAAGGTTCAGTGGTTCTTTAAAAAAAATGTTGGACCCAGCATCTGCATCCCTTGGAGTTCTGTGTACCATTGCTGGAATTTGTTGAAGCAAGAGTTGCAATGGTGTCGGGCTACCCTTCTTCCTCCAGACCCCAGTTTAGGCTATCCAGATGGACTTGTCCAATATTTCATGAGGACCAGTGTCCAGTGGAGTTCAAGTGCAGGAATAATGGTGTCCTTCAGATGTCACAAAGCATGTAAGTGTTAAAGAATTGTTTGCAGTGTTTCATACCATAATTTTATCTCCACTTAGTCTCCATGTCCCCTTTTAGTGGTCACAGGCAGTACCACAGTCATGAGGTACTTGAACAAACAAGGGGTACAAGGTAATACCCTCTTTGTTGGTTGACAGAGACAGCCTCGGAAGTAGTCTTACAGTATTGTCTGAAGCTTCGGGCCTCATAGAGCCTGTCAGAGTAGAACATAGTGGCATACAGACTAAACAGATTTTTGACAGACCCTCATGAGTGGAAACTTAGGATAAAGGTCTTCTAGGATTTGATCCAGATGTGGGAACCTTTCAAAACAGTTTTAAAAATTCTGTTTGAGACATCCTTGTAGCCAAGCTTGGAAGACAGATGATTCTATTCTGTTGGACTGGAATGTTCCTTTAATCATTTCCATCCCTTCCACTAATATCCAAGGTGCTTCTGAAGATTCAGAAAGAGTTGGAAAAGATCATTTGGGTGACCACCTTTGGGCCCAGGCAAAGTTGGTTCTCCTTTTAATGGAATTGGCCAAGGGACATTACCACAAGCTTCCTCGCACTCTAGATCTGCTTACACTGTCAGGGGTGACTGGTACTCCCCAGCTTAGAGCAGTTGTATCTGACAACATGGATGATTCTATCTTGGTAAATTTTAGGCAGTTGTTTCATGTGGATGTGCAGCAGATAGTGAAGGAAGCAAGAAAACCAGTAACTAAAAAAAAAAATCTTAAGTTTACAAGTGGAAGAGGTTTCCTAGGTGGTACCTCTACAATAAAATAGAGCATGGTATGTTGTCTGCCCCTCTAGTTTTTAAATATTTGTGCAAAATACTCCATGGGTGCTTGTGTTATACATCTATCAAGGGGTATCTTTTGGCCATCTCAATTTGTCTGCCCATGGATTCTCTGTTTTGTATCTTCTTGTGGTCAAACAGTTCATGAAAGGAGTGTTGCACCTGAGACCCCCTTGAAAGCAAATTCCTCCTCCTTGGGATCTCAACTCTGTTGTTGAAATATTGAGCTTATTTCCTTTTGAACCTGTCTTTCATGCTGATTTGAAGTTCATCACTTGTAAAACTGTTTTACTTATTGCTCTGACATCTAAAGTCCCTGAGCTGCAAGCTCTCATGGCATGCCAACCTTAGCAGATTTTCCTGAAGGGCACTGTTGTTTTACTCACTGATCTATTTTTCATGCCAAACGTCGTTTCTGAATTTACCCTGAATCAAGCCATCAGTCTTCTAGGCTTTCTTTCCTGAACTTAAGAACATTCATCTTATCTTGAATGTGCACAGGCAGCATAGGTACACCTTGACAGGAGTAAACCCTTCAAGAAAGCTGAACAGCTGTTTGTTTTCTATTATGTGGCTCATGGTAAGTCTATTCCAGGCAAGGTTAAGGAACATTTCCACCATAACCCTATCCTCTTCATTGGTATATTGGAAAGGAGTGGACTCTTGAATAATTATAGAGGCAGCAATCCGGTCCTCTTTTCATACCTTTACAAAACAGAGCAGGCTTTGTGAGGACCAGTCTCCAGGGATTCCTGGATCCTTATCTATCCTCCTTACATATAGGGTAAGCTTTGGGAATCTGCCTCAGTGGCATATGGTCAATGTGAGTGATGAGCATAGTAAAGCTGCATAAGTTCTACTTACCTGTAACAATCTTCTTCTTTCGGCTTTTCCCGGTTAGGGGTCATCACAGTGGATCACCTGTCTGCTCACGATTGGCAGTGGAGTTTTACAGTGTCGAATTGCCAGCCCGGCACCTAACCTTCCACAGAAGGCACACACACACACACACACACACACACACACACACACACACACACACACACACACACACACACACACACTTAGGGCCAATTTAGAGTGTCCAATCCATCTACAGATGCTTGAATTTCACACTGCCTTACATGCAGCACCCACCCTCCAACTTTGTGGTGTTGGTGATTTTGGCTGCAGATTAGTTGGGTTCTGGTCCTTTTTTGTTTATGGTCTTTGGTTCTTCCTACTATGCACTAAATCCTGACTTCCTTTGACAGGGGTTAGGCTTCCTTTGATGGAAAGGGCTTAGCCAGTACTTTGCCACATGGAGTCGGGGAAGGGAATTGTGGGAAGCTACCTTTGTGGATTTGTGCAGACACAGAATCCATATGCCACTGAGTACTTGTTCACTTGTAGTTTCTCATTGCTCTGACATCTGCAAGAAGGGTGCCTAAGTTGCAAGCTCTCATGGTGGGCAAACCCATTCGGGTCTTCCATAAGGATAGGGTCTCATTAAGAACAAATGCATTGTTCACACCCAAGGCTGTTTCAGAGTTCACTTTGAATCAAGCAAGCAATCTCCTAATGTTCTATCTGGACCCTCAGAAAAAGGGAGAAGGACTTCTACATAATGTGGGCATGTATATACAACTTGAGGTACTATCTTGACAGAATCAGGTCCTTTAGAAAAGCTGATCAGCTATTTGTTTCTTATTTTGGGACAAACTGTCAAAATAGAATTTCCAGATGGTTGTACTCTGCTACTGCCTTTTGTTTTGCCCACCATAATAAACCATTTCCAGGCAGTATCAAGATCTCAGTCCACTAGGTCCTTGTTTCTTCAATGGCATGTTGTAAAGGGTGGACTGTAAAAGTATTCGCCTCTACATGGTTCTCTGAACATACCTTTACAAGATATTAAACTGGATTCCTTGTCCGGATCCTAGATAAGCTTTGTTAGGACCATTCTCCAGGAACTCCTGGATCCATATCCTTACTTCTCCCTGGTTGGGATAGGCTTTGGCAATCAACTCCTCTAGCTTGAAGGTTACTGCAACAGTGGGAATGATAAATATAATTACAGTTGTGTAAGTTGCACGTACCAATAACAGTAGATGTTTGAATTCCTGGCTGTTACAGTAGGCACACCCTCCCTCCAATCCCCTATTTTTGTATACGGTTTCTTATGTCACCCTACTCTTATTTTACTCACTTTAGTGTTTCAGGATGAGTATGCTCCTCCTTAACTTTTTGGCAAGAAAGTCCTGAGGTTTCTTTACTCTGCCGATTTTTTCCCTTCTCTGGCTGACCAAGTAGCAGTCAGAGTGGGGGTGTGGGAGGGAGCCAGACCTTTTAGAAGCTGGCCAATTGTGGTGACTTGGGCAAAGCCAGTATACAGAAAAATACTTCTGCAACTCTGAGGAATTCGAACCTCTATAACTGTATTTTCGTGGATCAGACTGCAGGTTCAGAGGCACAGTGCACTGTCTAGTTTGGTAGATGGTGTCACAGCAGACACCAGCAAATGCAAAGGCAACTTCAGTGCAGGAAACTCAAGGGTAAAATGACAAACTGGAATGAGAGAGAGAGAGAGAGCGTGCATGTGTGTGTGTGTGAACCCAGGCTGATTCCCATCAAAAAGCTCCTTTTTTTAGTTCAGTTTAGTTTAGTTGATAAGGTGATATATTAATACTTAGTTGCCTACCATAACTGTCTTATACACACACAGATATCTACAAGAAGTTTAGATTTTTGAGAGCTCTTAGTTGATTGATGCTCCTATGTATGTCACTTCCCCCTCCTATTTATTACCTTTATTTGATCTCCTTTTATGTTGTCAGATTTTGCTTGCATTACAGAACTGTATAAAATAGTATCTGGTACTCCCTTAAGATGATGCCTGTATTGACGACATCATGAGTTTTGAAAGTAGAGCCATTTCCATATGAACATTTATTCCATGTGAATAAATGAACTACTAGAGAGTACCATCTCTTAGCATTGTTATGAGATTAAGCTTGTGGTTTATGATACTTTCAAATAACTAGTAGGTCCCTTTATAACAGTTTTTACTATGAGACATTTAGAGTGATAACCAGATTTGGGGATCTGTACAAAATTAAGATCTTGCTTGAGCTCCACCTTTGGAAGAGCTGTTCTAAGTACAGAACTCTGAAGATGATGTATGCTACTTCAGTGTATGTACTTCATAAAGTTACAATATGCACTAGTAATCTGTAAGACTTGCTCATCCACAGCAAAGGGAACTGTCTAAAGATAGTGCAGACATCCCCATGTCTAACCAGGTACACCCGCTACATAACTCTATTAAAAGGTGTGCATACCACTACTGGCCTGATTTATTTTGAACTGTGAAGAGTTCTGCACTCCAGTTAAATTTGTAGGCAAGTACTAGGCTAGCTGCCCTTATGGGCCATTTTAAGCCTAGCCAGTTTCCCTTTTTGTACCTGAAATAACTTAATCCATGTGGTATAGATTGACCTTTCCCATCCCATGGTTGATAATTATCATTTGGAATGTGTCTGCATTTAATGCACAAGTCCTCTTAGTGTTACATCAGGCATTGCAAAATCTCCCTCTGTTAGCACAGTCATTTGTGTTATCTGGATTAGCTAGACCTCAAACCTAGTACTGCTGACTGTCACAATTGCTAAGTGCTTCAGTCTTGCAACCTGATAATGTCTGTAAGAGAAACTTAAGGTGTACAGACTATCCCAGCATTTGCTGGCAGTAGAAGCAGACCTGTAAAAGGATGATCCGGAGAGCCTGTGTAAAATAATGGACACAGACCAAACTTAAGACTTCTAGGCTTAGCATCTGTGCTTTCTGTACTTGGATCATCCTTTAGAGAAAAGCCATCATATTTAGAGCAGCACCCTCCAGTATGCATAAGGTAAACAAGAAGAGCACACACCCAGCACTTTTTTGGTGCCACAGTGGAGCATTAGCAGCTGTTTCTTCCTTGAAATGAACACCTGAGGCTTCTAAAATTGCATGGACTTGGAATCCATAGAGAACAGAAGTATGCTAACTTTGGGATCTAAAGACTGACTAATTTTTGCTTCCGTAGAGCAATATATGCTCACTAGTACAGGCTGAGCACATTTCCCATAGGCTGTGCTATATGCCCACATTCAAGCACTATTTTGTTGCAAAACCAGTGCTGGATTTTGAGGTAATTGAGAGGCTGTGGGAAAACACTACCTCTGTTTCATTGAATTTAAACTCCCTGACAGGGGAAGAATGTCCAAGTTAATGAATTCCATGAAGATTTTTTTTTTTGCCTGCATCCCTGTGATGGCAGAGTTTGCTTTCTAACACCTCCTGATCTGCAGTGATTGAATCACTGTAAACTTAAAAGCAGGAAGGACACCACCAGTAATTTCTTTTTGGGAACTGCAACCAGGGAGTTATTCATCAGGGAAATTCAACTCACTGAGTTTAAACTTCATCCTGCGCTTGATCAAGTATAATGTGGGAAAACCATGTGCACAGGTTACTTAGGCCTCTGGTGTAACATATGCAAAGCATTCCTCCTCTATGTAAGCATTACATTTTGTGCATGCCTCCTATTTAGAGCCTGGCTTTACACTGTTGCCATCAGTTAATCAGGTGGCTGCAGTTTCAGTTTCTGCTCCTGCAACCCATGACTGTCAGGGGATGGAAACATTTTTCCATTCATTAATGAAAGAGGTGGCTTCTCCCCTTCCTTCAGTGTCTTCCACCCAGGAATTAAAAGCCTGTTTTCTAGAACCTGAGTGGTGAGTGTGACCATTCTTTTCATCCCTTAAAATGTATAGCATTGCCTGTCTGGGTAAATAGAGGAAACTTTGCCCCCCCCCCCATTTCAGTTTGGCCATGGGTAATGCTAATTTAGCAGCATGGAACCATTTTCTTTTGTGCTCACACTGATAAAGAAGGCTAACCATTTATGCAAGCCTCAGGTGGAATGTACTTCCATTTGAAAGACATCTTAAAAGACCGAAAAGGAAATTCCCCTTTGTTCTGTTCTTTCCATGCAGATATCTTAGAAACCAGTCTTTAGGAAATGTGTGGCCCTAAACAACTTTGCCAAGTAACCCTAACCTTTTGTACACCTTTTCACTTTCAATTAGACTGTTTAAACTTCTCTTGGAGAAATTGTGATTCTTGTCCAGTTCATCTGAGTCCAATTACATAAAGATGAGTTATTTGCACTTTCAGAAAGGGTGAACTGATGTCTGTGAGGTCTACTTTGCCCCATGGCTACTTAAGTTAACATCAAGTTTTTTTTTTTAAGTTTTAGTAGATCTTCAGAGTAGGAGCAAGGCTATTTTCTACCACAGAGGATGTGCCTGGCCCTTTTCTGAAACAAGGCAACCCATCTTCTTTCTGCAACCAGGTTCTCTTAAAAGGGCTTTGGTTCAATCAGCCTCACTGCAACGTTAAACATGTCACATGGCCAACCAGAGAGGTGGTCATTTCTCTGAATTTATCTCACTTTTGGGAATCCTTAACCAGAATGAATAGCTGCTGAGCACATGGCCTAGAACTGGTCAGGCTACTGTTTCCTTGCTCGTTAGATCAGTCATTGACAGAGGAGCTCTTATTAGTGTCTCCTCATCTTTTAGAGGACATGCCTTTGGGCTGAAAAGGGTGCATTTACTGAAACTCATAGCAACAGTGCTTTCAGTTTGCAGTTGTGCCAGTTCAGTTTTCCTTTGCATCAAATGTCCATGACTTGGATTGAATGTTAGAAGGGTGCAACACACATTACAATGAATATGGTGCTTGCCCCTGAAAAGTAAATTCTGATGCTATTAAAGGAGCGATACTGCAAATTTCATTTGTACATTGTGCAAGTTGAGGGAATTGGAATCATTATTTCAGACCTCGCATCACTTAGGTGAAGTTTCACGTGGGTTCTCTGCAGGCCATTTATGTTTCTGCTTTAAAAGCCATCCGAATGGAGCCATTTTGACATATCTAGGTCCTTTTTACAGATTTCACTTGGCAGAGAGCCTTCTCAAGACAGTATATTGCTTTGTAGACATTACTTTACCTCCTAGGATTCAACATGGTTTATTGCTATAGTGGTAGATATCCTGCAATAGAAGGACCTACTTGAGTTCTGATCATACTTCCCAACCGTACTGAATTGCTTGTTTTTACCAAGTTTTGGGGTCCAAATGGTGGGGTGCCACGATTCCTGAGTGGCACCCCTTAATTTCCGATTTTTTTCCAGCTTTTGTTTTTGAAACTTTTTTTCTGCGCTTTTGAGTTGACATCATCACGTACACAATGATGTCAGCTCCACCAGCCTGTCAGAATTGAGATCAAGGGCTCATGTCCACACATTGCTAGCTGTTTGAGTGCAAGTGCAACAACTGCAGCTGTGAGAGAATGGAATTTTGGGATCTATCTGCAAGTCAGACGAGAGAACAGAGTTTTGGAATTTATCTGTAAGTCAGAAACGAGAGAGAGTAACGAGATTTATTTCTGCAAGGGGTGAGCTGAGTAATGAGAATGTATTTCTGCAAGGGGTGAGCTGCACGAAGAACGAGAACGGAGTTTTGAGACCATGGATGGATCAAGTTTCTGCGGTAACAAGAGAGTAGTGAGTTTATTTCCTACTGTGAGCTGCATGGAATTGAGTTTATTCCTGCTGCACAGAGAAGGTACTGGTGTGTGTTTGTAAATGCTGACAGGCATTTGAATTTCAGACTTCATATTCTTCAGAAAATAAATAGCAACACAAAACCTTTTATTCTAGCAATTTTCTAAATTTATAAAATCAGTATTTGAAATTTGTCCCAATTTTGGGGCTGTATTCCCCCATTATTGGCTTTTCCAGGTTTTTTGTCCTAAGATGTTGACAGCTATAGTGAGAAGTGAGAACTGAATTCTGTGTTCCCCCATTATTGGCTTTGTTCAGGTTTTTTGTGCTAAGAGGTTGAGAGCTTTGGTGAGAAATGAGAACTGAATTCACTAAATGATGGCCATTTAAGTTTTAGTCTTCCTGTCTTTCAGGAGACTACTGATTTGATTTAGTGGTGTGTTCTGACTATAGTGCACAGGGTCCTGGGTTCAAGACTTGGCAGTGAAATGCATGGTGGTAACACATTTTATTCAAGCAACCTTCCAAATTTATACAAACGATGTTTAAAATGTGTCCCTGGTTTTTGGTCTTTTGTCTCCTCCCCCCAACCCCCCAAAAAATGAAATTGAAAATAAGTGGGAGAAGCTGTGCAAGATGTCTATGGCATACACTACTGTCATTTTATATATATATATATATATATATATATATATATATATATGTGTGTGTGTGTGGAAGTAGAGTTTTATCATGGAAATGTTCTGAATAGGGCAGTTTTGTCATTATTGGTTCATGCAGTTTGTTTCATTGCCTAGGAAGGTGTATCAAAGAAAAGAACACATGTATGTTTCTTGTTTTGTGCAAGGGGCCAATGATTTGAAAACAGCCCAAAGGTAATCTTTATCCACCACTGGCCAGATGCATTTTCTTTGGATGTGGTGTGGGTTTCAATGAATGTGAGTTTCAAGGGCAGATAAGTTTTAATGCCAAGTCTATTTTCATTGTGAGACAGTATTGCTTCGTTTATCAGATATCTATTAGTATTTGTGCATTGTGATATAAAATGTAAAAATAAAATCCAAATAGTTATTGTAGAAGTAAAGCAGTATGGACACAGTGTTTATGGTAAATGAGGTGAAATAGCCAGGTAATGGGACATTGAAATGGCTGCAGGGGGACTCTGGTGCTATATTTTGGTTCTGTTCAGTGTTTGTTTGAAAGTTGGTATCCCACAATTCCATTAGAGTGGGTGGGGTATGTAATTATGTATGCAAATTTTGCGTTAATCGGTGTACAGATGTGTACCTATTTTTCATGGGGCTTGTCCAGATTTTTTGATGTTTCCAAGTTGAGAGATATGGTTCTGATATATAAGTGACTGCTTATGGCTCACTTATAATTTTTCCTGTCTTACAAAAATAGCTTGGGGAGCATTGCTGTTTGGGAGAAGGCATGCTTGCTTCTACTGTAGGGTATTGGCTTCCTTGGTATAATGCTCAACACTGTACAGTACTAAATATTTCTCCCTTAATAGGGCTTGACAGCTGTGGGGGAGGTAGGTATCTGCCTGGGCTTCAGGTCAATATAATGTCTGTGAAGACTTATAGCAGTCAGTGTTTTAATAGTCCCTTTATCCTACCTTCAGTTGCAGATCAAACAGTGAGCCAGATGCTCACTGTTTGATCTTCACTTGTAGTTGCTCACTGTTGTGGAAATGCCATTTTCCTCAGGAATTGAATCTTATCTTGGATCCATACCACCATTACTTGGTATGGTGGTTTCACTTCACAGTTTGGAACTGTGACTTCCACCCCCCACCCCCCAGTACCGGAAGCAGGTTCTTACTTGAGATGTCTCATTGGAAAATTGCTCAGCCTTTTGGGTTTAGAATTGGTTTCTGGCCATTAGAGCCCAATACGTCTCCACATGAGGAAGCAAATCCAGTTCAGTCTGAAGAAGTATCTGTTTGTGACATTTAGAGAGAGACAAAATTGCTTACTCTTATGTGTTTTTTAACTGTTTAAGTTTATCTGGTGGGATTTCCTTTGTCCCCGTGGTTTCAAATTTTGTGTCGAAATTTATGGAAGTTCCAACAGAATTTATTTATTTTCAGTTTGATTACCGGGGAAGTCCACTGAGCATGAAAGTATCCATTTTCAGTGGAGGCCCGGGGAGAAAAGCTCCATAAGCAATACAGTAAGGGTTACATAATTACAAAGGTATAATACATGTACAATATTCATACAGTAAGGAAATGCAAATGCATAAAATGTACAGCATACAACACAGTTAACAGATATTAGAGAACACAGTTTACGGGTGTTTGCATTCAGAGCAAGCATGATCAACTGTCTGTATACTAAAAGATCTAAGGTTCTTGCGTTATTATACTAGTAGTGGGGAGACACTTTGCATGCAGTTATTCTAATTAAGTAAGGTATATACTTAATGTGTAGTCAATAGAAGTAATTTGCTATTTACAATATATACATACTTGGAATCAAGTGAGAGATTGCTTAATCAGTGACTGAGAGCGTGAGTCTGTTGTAGGAGAATAGAAATATGAGTTAGAGGGAGGTGAGGAGCAAGGAGTATGAAGAACTCATTGGGGAATTCCCTTGAATTTAGGTAGGGTGTAAGCAGAAACATTTCCATTTGTATGATCAGTATGAGAAAAGTTGGGTTTTGAAGGTTTCTGAGTTTGGTATAGTCCTAAGTGAAGGAGGGAGAGAGTTCCATGTCTTGCCTAGTGAGAAAGAGAGGAGAAGCTGTCCAGCAGGTCGTTTGGGTTTGTGGATAGAAATAAAATTTTGGTGTTCAGATCTCGGAGATCTATTTGGAATGTGTGGGGAAGGATGTTTTTTAAGGCTGGGCATTTATCTGGGTGAAATATTAATTTGTGAGCAGTGGTTAGTTGTAGAAAGTCTAGGTGGTTAGAGAGTTCTAGCCAGTTCAGAGATTGTAGGGTAAGGCAATGATGAGTGGAGGTTTTGGATTTAGTTGCAAATTTAGAGATCTTATTATAGCAATTTTCAAATTTGGAGGTGATGGAAGAAGTCAGATTTGTTAGAAGAGGGGCTACATATAGTAAAGATGGTAGAAGGTAGGTAGTTGCCAAGGTATGCCTTGAGGAGTTAGAGAGAAAGAGGGTATTCCTATAGAGCATACCTAATTTTTGGTGGGTTTTCTGTATGTTTTGTTGAATGTAGATATCGAACTTAAGGTGTTTATCTATGGTAATGCCAAAAAGTTTTACGAAAGGGACCACTTCTATAGCCAAGTTGGTTTGGCTAAGGACTTTGAAAGCATTTTTGTCATAAGAGAAAGCCATGGAGGGAGGGAAAAGTAGTATTTTTGATTTGAGTTGACAGAGAGATGGTTTTGGTGCATCCAGTTCTCAGTGGTTGAAAATGCAATTTGGGTTTTAGTCAGTAGTTTAGGAAGGTTGGAGGCAGCACAGACTAAAGTTGAGTCATCTGCGTATTGGATAACTGTTGTGTCAGGGATGGCAGTGTGAAAGTTATTAATGAAGATGTTGAAAAGCATGGGTCCGAGGATGGACCCCTGAGGAACACCGGTGGGTGTTGGTAAGAAGGAAGAGGTGGAGTTCTTCCATCTGACTGCTTGAGATCTGTCTGATAGGTAACTGGAGAACCAGGATAATGTATTAGGGAGAGATTAAGTTTGGAGAGATGATAGAGAAGGTGTTTGTGGGAAATGGTGTCAAATGCTTTAGAGAGATCTAGAAGTACTGTGAATACTAGGAGTCCAGAATCTCGGGCTTGATTGACTATTTCTAGGAAGGAGAGTAGGGCAGTTATGGTGCTATGGCCAGGGCGGAAGCCATGTTGGGTGGGTGTAAGGAGTTGGTTCTGGGTCAAGAAAGGCATAAGTTAGTGGTGGACACATTTTTCTAGAATTTTGGAGATTGGAGAGAGTAGGGCAATGGGGCGGAAATTGGAAATATTGGTGTTTTTGCCTCCTTTGTGAAGAGGAAGAATGTAGGCTGAGTGCCAGAGTTTGGGCACATATGATTCTTTTAAGGATCTATTTATTAAGATGCTGATTGGGAAAGTAATACCATCAGCAGCGCATTTGAGGAAGGTGGAGGGTATGTTGTCAGGGGCATTGGAGCATGGCTTTAGTTTGGATATGAGCCTTTTTATAATATTGGTTGAGACTGGTTTGAGCTGGAATATGAGGGGACAGTTATTAGGGTTTTTGGGTGGTGAAGAATGAGGGTTATGTGGATTGTTGTTTGGGAAAGTTTTGGTTAAATTAGCTATGGTTTCTGTAAAGAATGAGTTGAAATGTGAGCTTAGTTCAATGTCAGTTATACTTGGGGCAGTGCAGGGATTATTCCTGGAGTCTGGATGGAGAAGGGAATTAACTGATTTCCAGAATCATTTAGGGTTTTTATTATTGCTGGACTGAAGCTTATTGTAGTAGTTTTTCTTTGTCCATGGTGATTAGTTTTTCTACATGGTTGCGGAGTTGGGTGTATTGAAGCAAGGTAGTAGGCATTTTATTCTTCTGGTAAAGCTTCCAGGATTTGTCCCTGTAGTGCATGATTTGTTTTGTTTCATTGGACAACCAAGGAGCAGTATTAGCTTTGATTAATTTGTTTCTTAGAGGGGCTAGGGAGTTGAGTATTTAGGAAGACAGTTGAAATGTTCTAAAGCTTTGTCAAGGGGAAGAGTATTTAGGATTTGCCAATTCATTTGTTTAAAAATATTTGAGAAAGTTGTGGGGTTAAAGTTGCTAAGTTTGCGAGTGTGAATGTAATGGTGCTGATATGGGTTGGAGGTAGCTGAGCAATGAATGAAAGCAGGGAGATGGTCACTAAAGGTGTCTGGGATAGTGCCAGAGTGATTTATTTTGTTTGGATGGGTGACTAGGATCCAGTCTATGATGGATCCTGGGGGGTGAATTTTGTTAGGATGGGTGGTTGAGTGGATTACTTGGGTGAAATTGTAGAGGTTAATGGATAGGGAGGGAGAGGGAGTGTTGATTTTATTCCAATCAATATTAACGTCGCCTAGAATGTAAGTTTCATACTTGATTTCAGTTGAGGCCCTATGAAGAATATCTTCAAGGGCAGAGATGTTGTCACCTGGGGGGATATATAGGGAAATAATGCAGATATTCTTATGTTTATTCATTCATAGGAGACTCACTGTTAGTTCAGTATTTTTGATTGTGGAATTGGAATTTGAAGAGGGATTAAGGAAAGAAGGTTAGAGTAGATTAGAGCAGAGCCGCCACCTTTTTTATTTAATCTGCCATTTCTGAGGATATGGAAACCAGGAGGTAAGATTTTGGAGTCAGCGATATGGGGTTTTAGTCAGGTTTCAGGGATGGCTAAGATGTCAGGTTGGTTGTGGCTTATCCAAACTTGTACTTGGTGTACTTTGTTGTTAAGGCTGTGGGCGTTGATTGTGATGAACTTAAGAGTGTTGTGAGAGAAGGCAGAAGATGAAGGGGATGGGGGAAGGGGTAGTTTGTAGTGGGACAAGTAGGGGGTGGGGGGAAGGAGTTGTTTGTAGTGGGACAAGGGCCGGGTTTGGGATGAATATCTCCAGCTAAGGCTAGGACATTACAGGAGATAACTTTTAGCCTTTTGGGTTTGTATAGTAGGAAGCTGGGTGGAGCTAGCAGTAGTTTAGGAGTAAAAGTTTTAGTTGTGGTGGAGAAGTGTTTGGGATAGAATAGGTGCAGTGAATTAGGTGGAATAAGAGAAGAGGATATAGAGTGGAAATGAGTGAATAAATGTGGTTGCAGGTGAGTGTATGGGATAATTTGAGTACAAGGTAGGCATGGGGGTGCTTTGGAAGAGTAGGAACTAGCATAGTAAAGTGGTATTAGGAGTACAAGAAGGGAACAAGGAGCCCGGAGGGTATAGAGGATTGGGGAGGGCATGTCTAGAACAGGTGAGTAGTGAAGGGAGTAGTTTAGAGGAAGTGAACTGGCTATTGGAGACGAGAGGTATGGAAGTAGATAGGATTATATTTGTTTGCAAGGAGGAGAGGAGGAGACTGAGTGGAGGAGTGTAGGGGATAGTGGAGTGTATTAGTGGGAGGAGTAAGAGTGGGTGGGGTATTGAGGAAAGAACTCTGATTAGTTAATTGTGCTGGGTGGGAGGAGTATGGGAAGAATAAATGTAGGTGTGCTGGGGGCGGGTGGGAATAGGGGGCAGGGTAGGGGAGTGAGCGAGCCCACAGGGCGAATGGAATGGGTAGAGACAAATGAAGGGAACAGTTTAGGAAAAACAATCAGTAAAAATGCAGACTACAGTAGGTAAGTCAAAGTGTGGGTACTTATAGAGGTGAGGGAACTAGTAGTTACAGTTGTAAAAGGACAGTTGGGTGGTTATAGTAAAAGTAAGAGGAAGAATGAAATTATGCCAAGAGTAAGTGTTGGAAGCCAGAGGATGAAAATAATTATATTATAAGCTGTAGGATAGGCTTATAAGGTAGAACTGGATACTGGTTCCACCTAGTGGATAGATATTATATTGCAGCAAAGGTTCCTTCTAGGAAAAGGCTAGACATGGATTGGGGAAGGCAATATATTCAGCTAAGGGGTAAGAATAAAGGTGAGAAAGGAATACTGGTTACTGTATAGAGGGTAGGGGGGGGTGAGGCTGCTGGCTGTCCCAACTATGAAGCTTTCTTTAAACCACCTGGAAGTGTTAGATTACTAATGTATGCTTTTATTGCCAGGCTTCGTTAATAACAAACTTTCTTACTTCCTTTTCTGTGAGGGTACAGGGATATGAAGGCAGTAGGATGAGACTGCAGGTAGCTTGAATGGGTCCTTAGTCATCAAGTAGGCAGGTACTTGTGTCCTGGTTCAGGAGTAGCAAGTTGGGGAGCTGGGAACTTTTTAGGAGAGAGAGAAAAATATAGAGGCAAGAATTTAACAGGCAGCCCTTAGTATATAAGTACAGGCAATATATCCTAAGCAGTTGAAGAAAAACTTCAGTTCAGTCACTCAGCAAACATAGATACCATGGGATAACATTGCAAGCTAGATATATCTTTGTCTAAATTAGTTAGGCGTATGTATTTAAACAGAAGTAGTGCAGGAAAACTCTAGAAGACACAATTACAAGTTCACAATAGGTTCATACTAACCAGAAAATACAATAGTATTACTGTGGTTCCAATTATGCAGATAGTAATTAAAACAATGTAAGCATATCTCAAATAACAGCTACACTAGGTAAACACATACTTGACTAGAATGGCATAAAGTAAGGTAAAGTTAGAGTAAGCAGTTATTTCCTGTTCTTAGTATAAGTACATAAATGTAAGAGAATTGTCCAAGTAAAACAGGTCAAGGTGGTTACAACGCTTTAAAAATAAGCACCAAAGCTAAACCGCATAGCAAAGAGCACCACTCCTCATCACTTTACTGTCATGTAATTTCCAGTTATTTATGCAATTAGATAAGAATGGTACTTGCTTTTGTATTAGAGATATTAAAGAGCAGCTGCATTCTGCAGTGAAGCGCATGTTCTCTATCTGAACTTTATTCAGATCATGTGACACTGGGGCATGGTTAACTTATTGTGTCACCCTTATTTAAAATGTGTTGCTGCCCAAGCTCTGCTATGCCCATCAGGCTAGGAGAATCAGCCATGAGCATGTTCTTAGTTGTCTGGAAGGAGTTGTTAACGTATGTTTCCACTCCCACTTCTACATATCCCTCACCTGCCAGCAAAGTTTTTTCTCAAAGGCTGAGGGTTATTTATTTATTTTATCTTCTGCTGACTTTAGAACTTGGTTTTCAGCTCTTTATGCATTGGCATTTCATAAGCTGGTCCATTAAATAAGAGCTCTAGCACATTGGGAGGAAGACTACCTACACAAAAGAACTCTGGAGAATAGTAGCAGTTTGGCCTGTGTACCATCCAACAGAAAACCCTCCATCAGAGCCACCATTTTGGAGAGAGTTCCCTAGCTTAGTCACAAAATGCAGCTTTTTTCTCCCACATATAAATATCTGACCTTATTGGTGAAAGTCAAACTATGGTGAAGCAGCTTTTAGTGGGAGTTCACCTGTAGTATCTGAAGAATTAAATTCATTCACCCTGCACAGAAAGAAATTGCAAGTGAAAATTTGTATCCCAGGTGGGGAGGATATACTGCTTTCTGATTCAGTGGGCAGATATTGGAAGGTGACTGGACTGGATCAATGCTGTATGAGATGCAAGTAGCATAAAATGGGAATTTATCCAGGGGAGAGCTAGATATGTTTTCTTTTTGGCAACTTGCATCTTGATAAAGCAGTGAAAGTTGAAAACAAAGGCCATCTTTCTGATGGTATTCCTGGGCATGAACTTTAGTCCTGATACAAAAAGTAAAAAAAAAAAAAATTGATGAAGTGCATCTTACAATAAGTTCAGTTCCTTTGGAAAAATAAATTTGGTTGTTTTCTCTTGCCTCAAACAGAGAGAGATGCTGCTTCAGCAAAGCAAGTGGAGTGCCTACTGCATTATTTTCTGCCAGCTGAAGGTCAAGCAGTCATTTCACCTGTGGATTTAAAGACTATTCCATTTGGAAGATGGTCACTTTTGCAACTTGTTTAAGGAACATGTCCACAGTGGATATTTGCGTCACAACCATGTAGTCCTGAATGCAACTTCAATAAGCATTTCGGTCTTAAGCTTCAGTCCAGGTACAGGGAATATTTTGGGAGGGTTATGATTCAGGACATTTTAATTGTATTTACATTTTGTTGACTGGGTTGGCCTACTGATCAAAGCTTATTTCGAAATAGGAACATGAAGGAAAAGACTGAAAAAAAAATGTAGCTTTTTCTTCCCATTTGGAAATGTCATGCTGCTTGAGATTTTGCTGAGTTAACTATTACAAAGGGTTCTTTCCTTTCTTCCTATCATCTGCTTCTCTTTCTTTATTCCTGACAGTGCTGTGCTTAGATATTGTGCATCATAGGACATGTAAGCTGACCGTCATATTTCTCATAATAAAAACCTAATTTGAGAGGGATGCAGAAATTGGGAACAATTGGGTTGGGCACATCCTCAAATCAGTTGCAGAGATGCTTGCATAGATCAAAGGGGCATACTCCTACAGACATGGTGGAGTTTCAAAATGTTTAAATGTGCTACACAAGGGGGATCAGGAAGAATATAGTCATGTGTTGCCCATTAAAAGTAGTTCTCTTGAAGATCAGCTTATCTGGCGAGTTTGTGTGGCTCACTGCCATGCAATGTCACCTGTGCCTAGTCAAGATCATGAGTTCAAAGCCTCGCTTGTTTTTTTTTTTTTTCTGAGTGACACTACACTCTGGCCCACCTTTTTCCCTAAGAGTGGTATAAGGATTAGCTGACTGCACCATCCAGAGCAATGGAGCTATACTAATTTACTTTATTCTACTTCTAAATGTGAGTTAAGTTATACATGCGTTGTAACTTCACAGCAAATGATTTGAGGAGTAGCATATTTCACTAGGCATCAACAACAAAGTACAAGCAAAAGTGTATATTTTTGTATACTTGTAAACATGCAGATACCAAGTTCCAGCAACACAGTGTGTATCATTTAGTATCGTGCAACTTTGATTTATACTGTGCTACTTACTGATAGGAGCAATGCAACATGATACATATATTCTCCATATTCTTTTCTCTCTTCAGATCCTCATTATGAATGCTGTTAGGTCAAGATAAGACTGTGTTTGTACACATGCATTTGAATCCTGGTTAAATTTACTCGGTATGAAATATTTCTAGAAATTGTTGCTGGTCATTGCCTGTTGTGCATTAAGTATTACTAAGCCCCCCACAAAAAAAATGTTCTAGAAGTTGTACATTCTTGAAGTGGAAATAGTGTGCTTTAAATTTGCTGTACACATCTACCAAGCCAAGTCATCCAGAATATGTGCTGCTGTTAGGCAGATACAGCATGACAGGACAGGCTTCTTGGTACACAGATTGTTATACAACATTCTCTGAATGGAAGGTAACTGCTGTGTTCTTGAGGCACTCCCAACAAAAACTGTCTCAGGTGGATCCATGATAAAACTATAATTAATTAAACTTTAATAAACACAAAATAAAAAAGATAAGCACTTGTGTTCACTTCTTAAGAACTTCATCAGACAATCTTATGCATGTTTGTCTTGTTTAAATACACTCAAAAATAACCCCATCGGTCAATCCACCCCCCCTTCCTTAAAACAGCACATTCATTTTATCCAATATTCACCATACAAAAATATCTAAAATAAATATAGCATATAGAATACATAACACCAGTATAAGAACACACAACTCATATATAGCTGGGAAAACGACAATAGAAATGCTTATTTATAAATACTTAAAACGATGTTCTTCCATCCAAGTACTAACCAAGCCTCACCCTGCTTAGCTTCCAAGATGGAGAGAACAAGTACAGTCAATTTACTAGTTGCATGAAATATGTAAACATATACATGTGACCCATATAAGGGTTCCTAAGGTCATGATACATAAATAACAAATATAAATAAGTGTGAAACTAGTTAAAATTAAATAAAATTATTCCCTTTATCGGTTCACTGCTTTAAGCTTTCAAATACAAGCAATAGAGTATATTCATTGAGTCTAGGCCATCTACTAGCATCCAATGCCTTTTGCCATGACATTTCCTTTCTCTTTAGTAGTAGGCTACTAGGTCCACCCCTGTAGCCTAAACTGACCTGGTCAATAACAGCATATTTAAAATGGTGTCCTGAAAAATCATAAACATGTTTAGCAAGGGCATTTGTCATTATAGATTTTATAATATTATATTTGTGTTCATCAATATGTACTTTCACTTTGCGGTCCACCTTCCCTACATAAAAACAGAGGCAGACTTCACATTGAGCCAAATAGACCCCCCCCCCCCCTTTAGATTCACAATTTGTTTCCAAGTATCTTAAATTGATTACCACCGACCATAAAGTCTTTCCCTTCCTTGGCACATTTACAAAAATGGCACATATTGCATTTGTTCGTGCCCTTATAAAATTTACTTTTACTTGCAGCATATGCCTTCCTTTCCAAGATGCATTTCAATTTTTTCCCTCTGCGATAATCCACAGCAGGTTGTTCCCCTATTTTAACTCGGAATAAATTGCTTCATATGGGTTATCTGTAAATGTTTATGTATTTCATGCAGCTAGTAACCAGACTAACCTAACTGTACCTGTTCTCATTTCATCTTGGAAGCTAAGCAATGTTGGGGCAGGTTAGTATTTGAATTGGTGACCGTTTGCGAATATTAGTTGCTGTAAGCTTAAGTATCTATAAAAAATTACATATTTCTATTGCCTTTTTTCCAGCTATTTTGATTTTTAGGCTTGTTACTAGATATGCGCTGTGTGTTCCTATATTGGTGTTATGTATTTTACATGGTTTATATGCTATATTTATATATTTTTAGATATTTTATATGGTGAATATTGGATAAAAGGAATGTGCTGCTTTAAGGAAGGGTGTGTGCGTGGACTGACCAATGGGGTTGTTTTTGAGTGTATTTAAACAGGGCAAACCTATATAGGATTATCTGATGAAGTTCATAAGAAGTGAATTAAAGAGCTTATTTTTATTTTGTCTTTATTAAAGTTCAATAAATTATAGTTTCACCGTGGATCTGCCTGAACCAGCTTTTGTTTGGACTTTGTGCTTCGTTATTGAGGCACTCTGCATCTCATGTCTTGCTTTTGATATCTGGTCTTAGTTTGGAATATGGATTTTATTTTGAAAATTATATTTTGTTTAGTGAAAACTAGCATCATAACATTGCACACCACTGATTATCATGACCCTTAAAGGATGTCACAAGTTCCATGCATTTGAGCAAACGTCCCCCCCCCCCTTTTCATTTACTGACCATTAGCCATCATAGTACCTGAGAGGCCCATTTTCCTTATAAAGGCTATTATCCTGATCATAACCAAGCAGATTGTGATTGGGTCTATAATCATAAATAGATGCTCACTTTGCAGTCTAAGTAACACACGTCTTGTGAGCATACAGTTAGTCAATGATACTCAGTTATTCTTTGCACTACATGGAGATTTACTTGCTCCATATGTTACCAATTACAGATAGTAAGAAAAAGAAAAGTATAGGACTGCTGTTTTACAGCTTTGAAGGCTTTTGTGCACTCAGTACTGCCACACAAATCTTTATCGCTGCTCCAATTGTAATGCAAAATAGAGAGAACACAAAATGGAAACTGTATAAGTGGAAAGTGTTTTAAAGTTTTGAAAGCTGAAATATAATTATTCCTGCCTCATAACTGCCAGAAGTAAAGTATCTCTGTTCCTGTCACAGCTTTAAATGCTGTTCTGCACTTCACACTGCTACACCCCTCCACACAAGCAGAGGCAGTGTGGTGTGTATTACAGCTTTTATAGCTGCTCTAGCATTCCGGCAATGATTTGTGTTGACTGCTGCTTATGGCCTAGCTTCAGACTAGGCTTAACAATAGTGAACAAATCTTAAAACTTTAATCACCTTTTCTCATTAGAAAAGTGCTTAGCAGATTTGTCTTTCTCCCTATTTTGGAGCATGCCTGTGGTGCACCATGTGCTCCAGTAGCCATTTAATAAAGAACTAATATCATTATCAACAGGCATATCATTGTGGGAGCCTTCCTGTGTCCTGACAGAGTGCTCTTCAAACTATCTGGAGATATACAGAGCTGAGTATATTTTTCTGGCACTTCAGAGTTGTGTACTGGTAATTGTTGTTTGACTAATTTTATATCATTGCTGGCTGACTTCAGAGTTGTGCACTGTTATTTTTGCTTCACTGTATAGTTTTTCAGATCTCTGCTGAAGGTGTTGGTTTTCCCATACCCACCCTCCCTATTCCTGTGTTGTTGTTTAAATTTGGAGGCTTTTGCAGTTGCCCACCCCACTGTAGATTTGATCTGGGACACTCCCCCCAGTCCCATCTCTTTACCTCATTCTACCTAATAGACTCCTTCTGCACTTGTTTTTAGTCATTTTTAATTTAATTGCATTTTTTAAACTGTTTGGTCTAACATTACTACATACTCAAGTGTGCTAGCTTGCACTGCATTTGAATTGTTTTTTACTGCTGGTTTAGCTATTTTTCTCTCTCTATATATATATATATATATATATATATATATATATATATATATACCTTTCCTGTAACTAGTGTAGTCCAGATTCAGATTTGCTGTATCCAGGACTGTATGTAAGCTTCTGAGCCCCCCCCCCCAAGCTTTCTGTGTTGGAGGGAAGCCTTCTAGCTTATCAGTGAGAGTGGTAAGCACTAGGTAACCTATCTACCACGTAAGGAGTGGTTCTGGCCCAGAAATTGTAGTTATTGGCAGTTTGGGCAGTTTTTCCATCTCTCTCAACTTTCTGATTTAAAAGCCCACATTTGCACTTGTTTCCCCCCCCTTTCCTGTAACTAGTTTAGTGCAGATACAGATTCCTAGTTTTAGAACTTGAATTTGCTTATTTGTGATTAGCACTTGTTCAGAACTTGTAAGCATTAAATAACCTGTTAATTACTACAGCTCTCAACCTTCCTCATTACCTAGAGGAAAACAGTTTTGGTACTTACTTTCCTCACTTGCTTAGAGAAAAACAGCTCTTGTACTCACTTTCCTCACTTATCTAGAGGAAAATATTTTTTTTATTCAGGCATGTCCAAGGGTCAGCTCCCAGTGTTCTCTCCTGACTATCTGATGAATCTGGGCATCTTGGGGCAATGTAGAAATTGCCTAATGTACACAGACAACCCTCTCCTCCTACCACCCAACACTACAACCTGTGAGAGATGCACTTATCTAGTCAAACTGGAGGTAAAGCTCTCTCCAATCAAGACTGAACTTGACAGTCAAGAGGAGAAGGTAAACACTTGCACCATAGCACACTCATCACATAGTCTCACTAAATCCACACCACCAAAATCCACACATAGAAACACAAAAACATTTGTGGAGGCTCTTAATAATAATCTGCTCAAGCAACAGAAATGCAAGCAACCTCCACCCCCTACAACACAACCCAAATGACACATAGCCCGCAGACTTAGTGTGCCACTCAACTGCAGCCAATAAGGCAAAACAACATACCCAACACACTAGTCATAGGTGACTCTATAGTCAGGCACACTGATGTCCCACTCACCAGGCTAAACAAGGAGAAGGTTACTGTCAGCTGCCTGTCTGGTGCCAGGATCTGCCACATAACCCACACACTCAGGTCACTCCACAACAAGTACAAATATGACTCTGTCATTGTCTATGTTGGTGTGAACGACCAGAGACATACCTCCCTGGACTACATGAAAAGAGACATGGAAGAGCTCTCTGATCTTGTAGCCCAGGCAGGTATGACCCTAGCCCTGAGTAGCATTCTGCCATCACCAGAATGATGCCGCAGTACAAGGACAAAATGATTTACTTCAACAATTGGCTAAACATCTGGTGCCATTCTAAAGGGATCCAGTATCTGTCTGCCTGGGATGACATGGTCGACAGACCACAATGCTTTGCCAGAGATGGCCTGCACCTGTCACCCCTGGGATTCCGGATACTGGCTAAGGTTCTTGCCGCCCCTATAGTGCCCTTTTTAGGCAAGGTTCAAATGACAAATTCACCACTGTAACAGGAACAGGCAAGCAAAAACTGAGGGTGATGCTACTCAATGCTAGAAGTCCAAATCTCAAAATGCACTCACTCGAGGCACTCCTTAAAATGGAGAACATCGATATCTGTGCAGTAACTGAGACCTGGTTCAAGGCTGCAAAGAGCACCCATGCACCACCAGGCTATAACTCACCACACTTTTCAGCCATGTAACCTGAACCGGAACACCAAAGGTGGAGGTGTGTCCATATTCATTAAGGATATCCACACCTCCAGGCTAGTTGCTCAGCATAATGCAGCTGAGCTTATCCAAGTGCAACTAACTCCGGGCAAAACTGCAATCCAAATTGTAGCTTGCTACAGATCACCCACCATGCCCCAGGATTCCCACTCCTCTTTTCTTGATGTACTGGAAAATATTAGGGTTCAACCAAACACCCTAATAATGGGTGATTTCAACTACTCCACCATTAACCGGGAAAACTACTCATGTACCAACTCCTTCACTCCACGCTTTCTGGAATTCATAAACTCTAATGCCCTGGATCAACTTATCCACAACCCCACCAGGGGCAACAATATCCTAGATCTAGTCATTACCAACGTGAGTGACCGGTGTTCCACACCTGAAGTCAACGCCACATTGGTCCGATCCGACCATAAGCTAATTACCCTAGATATCCACATCCTGCCCCCACTCCCCATTAAGGAAACCATGGTAAAAAATTTCTCCAAAGCCAACTTCATGCTTCTTAAGACAGAAGTGGTGAACCTCATGACACTCGTGCAGATGGACAATACAGTTACGACTACTGAATCCTACACAATTGCACTTTATAAGCACTTACATGAGTGAATGGATCGTGCTATCCTAAACAGAACTAAGGCGCTATCCTCCAAAAAAAGGAAGCCAATCTGGTGGTTTCCTGCCATAAACAAAACTGTACAACAATAGGAAGAAACTGTTGCAAAGGAGAGTAAAATCCCATGAGTGGAGGAGCTCCCCGGTCAGCCTCAGTAAGAAGCTGCGAACCCTGATAAAATCCTCCAAAGCTAGTTACAAAAACAAAATCCCCACGGATTCTAAAGACAACCACAAAGCATTCTATAGCTATGTCAACAATCTCAATGGCAACACTCAGATCTGCTCTGAGTTACAGCACAATGGCACTAAATATACAGACCCAACTGATATTGCCTACATCCTGGCAGATAGGATCAGTGCTAACTTTACCCCCTCTCACCCGCTAAAGAGCCCATCTCTATACCAGAAGAATGCAAAGTTCCTGTAATCACAGCTGCACAGGTAAAAACCACACTCTCCAAAGCCAAGAACACAGCATCCATGGGAACAGACAACATCCCAGGCTGCGTTCTGCATGAACTACAGAACAAACTGGCACCCCACCTAAGTACCATGTTCAATCATAGCCTCACCTCAGGCTTTGTGCCTGCTGACTGGTGCACAGCGACGGTTATCCCACTCCACAAGGGGGGAGCCACCACGGACCATGGGAACTACTGCCCCATTAGCCTGACGAGCCTGGTCTGCAAGGCCATGGAACGTATCATCATGGAACTTATAAATAAAGACATTGGTAATCTCCAAACTCTGTACCCCACTCAGTTCGGGTTTTAAAAGGCAGATCATGTCTCCTAAACCTGATAGACTTCTTTGAAGCAGTCACCAAAGCCGTAGACAAGGGTAAGGTGGTTCACACAGCCTATCTAGATCTTGCCAAGGCTTTCGACACCATCCCCCACTCTGGAATTATAGATAAACTCACTAAACTAGGTATAAATCCCTATGTCACAAGATGGGTTGCCAACTGGCTCACTGACAGAACCCACACTGTGAAAGTAGCAGACTCCAAATCTGACTTCAGACCAGTGACAAGTGGAGTACCACAGAGTTCCGTCCTTGGTCCTCTCCTGTTTGGTATCTACTTCTCTGAAGTACAGGCTAACACAGAAGGTCTTTGGCTAACGAAGTTTGCAGATGACTGCAAACTAGGAGCCATAATTGAAACTCCTAAAGATGTGGACATTCTGCAAAAGGGCCTCACTGAGACCGATGCCTGTTGTCAAAGTCATGGCCTCAAGCTCAATGCCAAAAAGTGCATTGTCATCCCCTTTGGTAAAAACTCTGTACCCATGAACTACAACATAGGCGGTAGTATACTTAACACCAAAAGTGTGATGAAACCTTGGGACACAGGTGGACAGTAGTCTCTCCTTTGATAATCACATCGCCACAGTAGTCAGAAAATCTTTCTACGTGGCACACCTCATCACAAAAGGTTTTTCATCTAGAAAAAAAGAGGTCATTGTTCCCCTCTACTCATCACTCATTAGACCCATTATAGAGTACAACGCCCCTTTTGGTATGTACCTCACAAGACATCTACAACAACTGGAAAGGCCACAGAAATACCTCACAAAGAGGATTACCGGCCTCAAACAGATGCCCTACGCAGACCGTCTCAAAAAACTCCAGCTTTACTTAATCGCATATCTGATCAGAGGTGATCTCTGCCTAACATACAAAGCTATGTCAAACCCAGAGCTGTTGGACATGCTCCACTTAAAAAAATCCCAATCCCTCTTAGCTACACACTCTAGGGACCTAAACCTTGTCACCACAATAAACAGAACATGCCTGAGGGATAGATTCCTGTCCCAGAGACTTCCCATACTCTGGAATAAACTACCTATCTATATCAAACAAAGCTCCTCATTAGCACTCTTCAAGAAAAATCTTGATGATTGGATGGGAAATAGGAAATTCACCCCGGGGATCACCTCTGCGGCTCTGCTCGACAGTGGCACAGGAAAATTATTTTCTTGGGTGACAAAAGCCAGGGTGCCTTTTTGGCTGCACTTGTATAAATGTTTGCCTACATGAGATTTACATGTTAGCTTGATTAGCAGTTGTGCTAACTGCGTGTATCTGCTGTTTATCACACTTACACAAATACAAGCAAGGTTTTGTGGCCAGAAACAGGGCTGCCACTACAAAACCAAGCAGAGACGCACAACCACAGAAACAAGAAACATTCAAGTTTACTTACGAGCAAACCTGCTCGATAACATTGATCAAAGAGCCACAATGACTACCAGGGGAGAAAATACTGAAATAACAGCAATAATAACACAAAAAGGAAAAGTGTACAGAGCACAATGTACACTGAAACAACTATTTGCAGAATGAAATAATGGATGGGAGGTTAAACTGCAAGGGCAAATACAAGGAAATGTACACTGGGCATGGAGTGTGTGCTGATAAAAATGGGTACAGAGATGAATGATAGGAATGAATAAAGAGGAAGAGGGCATGGTAAATATGTCAATATCCTCATATGCATGTATATGCATTTTACTAAGACTAATTCTGTTAGTGGAGCTTTTCTCCCCGCGCCTCCACTGAAAAAGGATGTGTCCAGTCAGACTTTCCCAGTAAACAAATGTAAAAATAAATAAATAAAGGATATGTCAATGTATGTACACTTCCAAGACAAGTCAACAGCATAACATTCAACACATATATACATACTGCAGTTTGCATCTCATGTGCGAGTATGATAGTATATATGTGATGGTTACATGTCAGTGAAGGTAAATGGTTGTGATATTAACATCACTGACATGCTTACTGGAAAGGACATTTAGTAAGTTCAGCATATACAATAGGGGTATGTGCATACTCTGAAGATCTGCAAAATGACTTGTTTGAATATGACTGACATGTCACAATAGCTCTCAACCGATCAGGGACACATAGCAACAGACTCCTGGAAAATGCAGACAAAAATAGGCACAATCATGGACACTTTTAAAATGTTACAACCATTAATCTGTGGCAGTGACAGAATATGCGAGTGTAACTTATTACACATGTTCTGCAGTATCAGATGTGTATAACTGTAATGATTTTTAGTATTTTATAACGGGAATTCATTATCCCTTCCAGAAAAATGACCACCTTTTGGAGGGTTAAGAGAGAGAGTGTTAAATTTGAAATCAGGGGCAATCCTTGCCAATTGAGAGGTTTGCATGACACATAAGGGACAATCCCCTCCTGCAAGAATTAAACCCATGCCATCGATGTTGTCACTGAGCTGTGTATTTACTCAGTGCAACACCTTGAATGGAAGAACTGGTTAGAACACCTTGAAGGGAAGTCTGTACTGTCAAATGCTAATGGTTATGTATCGCAAATAGTAGTTCCGTGTGGCTGACCAGATGTGTGAGACCTCACTGTGCCAATGTGATACACTTGACTAAAGCATCCCTGGCCGATTTTGGTATCGATCATATGGATAACAACACATACAAACACCACACTATTATGTGTGGATTCCCTATACACAGCTGGGTATTACATACATCTGACAAGTTATAGCAATGGATATTGTCTGAAGCATCTGCAACTGATGTGTGAATTAAGAAGTTATTTGTTATAATGAATGGTACAGCAGTATGTGAGACTGATGGCAATGCATCAACTAAGCCCATGTGCACAGAAAGTATAGCTGTGCAGAGTTAAGTCTCAATGATCGAGGAAGCTGTCACTGTGATATTGTACACATACCAAGCAATACATGCAGCACCCTCTATAAGTACATATCAAAGCTCAAGACGTGCCACACGACCACTGCCCCCTCATATTGCCAGAGAAAATGTTATACTGCCATTAAATCCTGATATACATCCATGTCTGTTCATGCAAACTATCAAATGTTAGTACTGATGTGATGTAGTGGCACGTCTTTGACTCAGTACACTCACACTATAGCTGTACCTGTGCAATAACTGGACTTCAGGCTGCACATCACCTCTAAATTAAACCTTGGGTATGAATCACATGCAGCACAGTGGAATTGTTAAAACAGTCATGCAGCTCTACCTATTTCATGTATTACATCAGTTGTACATCATATGTCTATATGTTTATTAGTGGAAATGTGTGGATGAGGGCCCTGATATATGGACACATTAGAACTGAAGTGAATGCAGTTCATGCAGAACAGTTAAGGACATAAATGCTAAGAGTCACACCATGCTGCTAAGGAACACCTGTATGATCCTTGTGAATAGCAACATAATAGTGCAGCATACAATGAATTTGCCAAAGTTGCAAGTGAATCTCAACGTCATGTGTTTATTTATACAAAAGCATTGCGATATGTGGAAGTACCCAGGTGTGTGTTCCCATGTAGTCAGTATGACATAATATTGCTTTATGTCAAATAACATTTCCAGATGCTAAGTATACACATGCATACATGTGCAACAACTGTCACTGTGATGGTTGAAAGAGATCTGTGTAGAATATTGATATACTATACTACAAGAACACATGACTTAGTAAGGCAACAATATACACAGTATCATCCCATGGCCTCAGCTGTCAGGAGGCATATTACTACAGCTGTTATGGAAGGAACATGTAACCAAATGGCAGCAGTGGCCATCAATACATTAACTCAAATAACAGATTGGAATACACTGTTGTAGGGCTACACTTCATTCACACCTCAACATAGCACATGTGGATGACAGCAACACTGACGTGCAATTTTCAGAGGGTCATAGGACACTAATAAGCTAATGGCCAAAAAAGAATAGTTGTGTAAAATCTTACCATAACCATAGATGTCCTTCTCTTCCATGTTGCAGTATTCTTACTGTGGGATCCTCTACCTCCAGTGACCCAAATGTCAGCTGCTATGCAAAAGCTCAAGCCTGGTTGCTGCTAGTGCGTGGGACATCACATGCAGGGCCATAAACCAGGGGCCTTAAATGTGATGTCTGCACACACAGACCTTGGAACTGACTGCAAAGTCAGACAGTAGTCTAGGTAGTGCCAATGATGTCCTCTAAATAGGTGAAATGTACCTAATTGCCCAGTCTGACCATAGTCTAGGTAGTGCCCAATGATGCCTTCTAGACAGGTGAATGTAATGAGGGAGGATAGGTGGGAAGGAAGGAATAATGCAACATGGAAGAGAAGGACATCTATGGTTATGGTAAGATTTTACACAACTATTCTATGTCCTTCTATTCTCATGTTCCAGTATTCTTACTGTGGGAGAGAACTACAGCTTAAGAAGGAGGAAGTGGTAGCAGATTCTAGGAATCCTTGCAGGATTGCCCTTGCAAATCCTGCTCTGGCTTTGGAGATATGGTTCAGTTTGTAATATTTGGTGAAGGTATGTACAGAGGACCAGGAGGCTGCCTCAGGGATGGAAGTTGTGTCCAAGCCTTTGAGGAAGGCCCCAGAACAAGCTACAGCTCTTGTAAAATGTGCCCTGATTCCATGAGGTAATTGTTTCCCATGGCAGCAATAGCAGAAAAATATAGATTTCCTTATCCAGCAAGAGGTATTTTGCTTGGATACTGCCTTGCCCAGGACCCTGGGATGGAAGAACACAAGCTGATTAGACTTTCTGATGGTCTTAGTTTTGTCCAAATAAAACCTTAGTTGTCTGTGGACATCCAGGGAGTGTAGTATGTACTATGTAGTAATGCATTTTATAATGGCCCTTTTAAGAAGTTAAGCAATTGAATGATATAATGTGTTTTACTTATTGTCATTGGTTTTTGTAGTTTTAAAAGTTTTATATAAGACACTTAGAAAAAATGCTGTGTTAAGGTCTGATGAAGCAGGTATTTCACTTGTGAAAGTGCTCACCTACTTGTTTTTTTATTTTAATAAAGACTGGCTGTGTTTCAAACTCCGTACTGAATTTTGTTCAGCATAATTGTATGTACAGCTTGCTACAAATGACAAGGAGCGGTACTTCTTTTGAAATGATGAGTATGACTCAGCAGATATGGCTAACTATTTGTGCAGGACCAGACATCCTGGAAAGTGTGTACAGTATGCTTCTTTACAGTAAAGACAGTTTCCATATCATATTAGACGAGCATTTCATCCATCATCACATGAACCTGACACAAGAGACAGATTTTGAAACCTTGCACAGTATAGAAGCACTGATCTCTTATTGAATCAAGGGAAGATATTTATATTATCCATCAGCAGTCATGACAGAATGCAGAAACCATGAGATAACCTGTACTCAGCCTAATAAATACACATCTGTAAAGAGGGGTGGGAGTGAAGGGGTGCATACAAGGAGAGATGGACATACACATAATGTTTTGTGTAATGTAACATTTATGATAATGTTTTTGGTCTAGTCTCATTATTAAACTGCCATGCTCTGTATCTTCAAGTTACTGTTATAGGGGGGTAAAGAAGGGTTAGGAGAGGGACAACAGGCTAAGGACAAGCAGAACAAGGCTGGATAAATATGTCATAGTTGTGGAGATGGATGCCAATGCAAATAATTCTTTTTTGACCAGTATCCAATAGAACACCTTGATAACTGTGGCAAATGTTAACGTGTGGGTGATGAAACATATCATAAACATACAACATCACACTAAGAAATTATGTGAGATGTAGCTGGAACAATATCTTTGTGTCTGATGCAATGGGTGGATAGCTAATTGAGTGCTTAAGATATGTATTGCTGATGTGATTTGTAATTTTGTCTGAATTATTACATTTTAGTGTTGTGATTCTTACCTTGAAATCATAACTATGGCATCCATGGTTATTGCTACACTTGTGAGAATGTAGTGATAAGTAGACTTTGGACTGGTTTTTTCTATGCTTGGAATTTTTAGATGTATGAGTCATGTTAGTTGTTAAACTGCATAAATATATACTACAGAAGTCAGTCCTGCCACATATTGATGTTCTGCTGGACAACTCACACACATTCTAGTCAGGTACATTTACAAGTAACAGTATGCTGGTATTTGTAACTCATTCATGTTTTTACACGTGTATTTATTTATTTATTTTTTACAGGTTCAGCACTTACCTCGATATTCCTGCAGTTACAACTGTGTCATTCAGGGCTGACTCTGTCTGAGGCTAACAGTATAACAACACTGGTGATACTGTATCCAAATTCGAAACTATAAAGCAAACAAACACTTAGCACACCAAATCACATTAATGAATATATACAAAACATTCACTCATAAATAACATATTGACACATACATATATAAATATCTTACTAAAATTAATATATAAATTTAAGTATAGTTGGTATAATATATTAATTTTAGTAAGATATTTATATATGTATGTGTCAATATGTTATTTATGAGTGAATGTTTTGTATATATTCATTAATGTGATTTACATATTCTTGAATATGTTTAGAAATAACAAGTAAGTTTAGAAGTTTTTAAATGCTATATTTTAAGTATTTAGTCTTTTAAATTTTTATTAATGGATAGGTTTGGTAGGCTGGCTGTAACATGTGATTAATTAAGTCTCCTATTTAAAGTTTGAAAAGGATGTTTTTATTATGTACTGATAAAGGTTGTGGACCCGAAAGCTTTACAATAAACTGTTTGGTGTGCTAAGTGTCTGTCTGAGGCTAACAGTCCACAGCCATTATATGGGTAAGTAAAGACTGTGAGCATTGCCTGGCATCAGTTTTACTCTATGTATGTGCATAGGATGAAAGGTGCACCCCTTAGGTGGTGAGCATGTGTGCAATCCATTGCCTCTTGGCCACCATTGCCTCTTGGCCAGGGTGAGAGCATAAGTTCCCCCTATGACTCCTCACCTCTATGTGGATGTGGTGACCATGCCAGTGGTAGTAGAACATTTGCTCCTAGCCCTTGGTGTTCCAGTTGCAGCTGTTGTTGCAGGATGATATTGTATAGGATAGCACAGACTGTAATAATTAGGGCACAAGTACTGGGATCATACTGCAAAGACCTCCCGTATTTAGACATTGAAACCATGACTTCAACAGCCCAGACACACATGCTCTGTGATATTTCTTGTTAGACCATAGGCCTCATTATAGTACTGTTCTGTGGGTGTGTGTGCATTTCTGATGGGAGTCATTAGCCATGGTGTGGGTACATATCCTGCATCCCCCAGTAAATGGCCTTGTAGGACATCACCCATGGAAAACCTCTGGTTGAGCTGTGAGGTGTGCAAGTTACGGGAGTCGTGTTAACTGTGATGGTTTCCAGCACACACATTCAGGATGATCCTCTAGAATTGTACACGACCTAACAGTTAATGGAGTGGAATCCCTTTCTGTTGATATAAACCTTTCCCTGTCCACGGGTTGTGCTTTAATCTCAATGTGCATGCAGTCTATGGCACTCAAGACTTCAGGAAAGTGTGCTAAGGGGTACATATCTTGCATAGCCCTAGCTCTTTCTTCAGGGGTGGGGGGAAATACATATAATCACTGGCATGTTCTAGCATAGCATTCAGGAACTGGTGTAGGATCCTGGATGCTGATGCCTGTGACACCCTCTGTGGGTCACTGAAAGTTTCATGTAGCCAATATTCTAAGTGCTACACATATCTTGGTCTCCACAGGTATTGGTTCTCCCTCAGTTTGCCCTTGCCTCAGGTGAAAATGACGGAGGTTGCAGAGTTCCTGGAGTGTGTCTCTATCCACCCTGCAGTGCTCTACTATTTCCACCTCATTGTAGACCATGAAAAATTAAATGGGTACTAAATACCCTTCTCCTCCTTGCCCGAGGTCTATCAGCAGCAGAAACATAGACTTGAGCCTGTTGCACATACACATACAGAACAGCAACAGCAGGCCCTAACATTATTTCCCTCCAGTGTGGTTTCTGTGGCTGTATTCTAATAGTGTAGTCTTTTGCCTTGTACTCCAAAACCTAAGTGTATATGATTGCTTTATAGCTTATTGAATAGCACCGCTGTCTTGGATTGGTTGATGTATGCTAAATTAAAAAGTCACAATGTTTACCATGTTTGTGTGGCTCTAACATCATTTGGAGCTGCCTACTGAATATAAATCTGCATGTGATCTTGTGTGTGTCGTAGCAGCAAGCCATGTATGGTTTACTGAACCCTGCCCAGTGTCTGACTGATGTCATCCTAAAATATCATGTGTAAAGTCAATACTAGTTCAAAAGAATTTATCTTGTGATACTTCATAACAGTAAAACTGAATTTCCTTGCCTATCTTCTCACCCTTGATCACCCCTTTTTTAATAGCAAAGAATATCACCTATGACATGTAAATCAATGTCTTTTCACTGTTTTTCTTCTGTGAATGTCTTCTTGCCTCTAAGAACTTCAATGTCAGAAAGCTTGGTGTAGCAAAAATCAAGCAGCTTGTAGAAAGAAAACATTTTCATGAGCCAGACTGTAAGCCTAAAAGTTCAAAACTCTGAAATAAGCATGTTGTTGTAGAAGGTTAATTATACAATGACTGCTCATTACTATTCCAAAATGAGCATGGTGACTGGCCAGCCCAACCAGCGTGCCAAATGTAAAACGAGCATCTACAAATAGAAAAAAAACTCTGTCCGCTGAAGTGCCATTGAAAGGTCAGACTTTCTATTGGCATATGCTAATATAGCAAAATATGAGGAAAAATTAGGTATGCTTAGCAAAACTAATGAATCAGAAACTGACTTTCTTAGTATTTCTTCACCATCCCTAAAAAATTCTCATCTGTCATATCTCTCAAATGTCCACATTTTTGATTTATAGATTTGATCTGCTCCTCATAAAAACTGTAGTTTTCTGTCAAGCCAGAATGAAATAGAAATTATTAAATAATGACACCCATTTCAGGTTCAGGCTTCTTATCCTTCTGAAAATTCATGCAAACACAACATTTGTTAATCCAGTTAATTTCTTTGTTTATAAGAGCAGTATTTAAAACGTCTCTCTGTTTCTGGACCTTTGTCACTCCATTATGTTGGACTTTACCAAGATTTCTTCCACTGAATATGCAACATAGATTCTCGTTTCTCTGGTACTTATCCAGCACTGCATTGATGTATTGTGCAAGGCTGAGAACATAAATCCCATACACATGCACATGCACAGTGCATTAACAAACAATTTATTTCTTAAATAATGTAATTGTATAACAGTACTAATCCTTTCTTGTTTGAGGGTATATCGGGATTTACCCACGACTGACTTTGTTTAATCATTCAAGCTTTGCCCTTGTGATCAAACCATACAAACCATGGGTAAATCCTAACATAAGTAACACACAAACCCACGCACGTTTAAGCTTGCACGGCCCAACACAATGTCAGGAAACAAACAAAGGCCAGCAATACGATTCCAAAAGCTTTATTGGCAGTAAAGTAGGTGCAAACATTACACCATAATACTCTCACAGCAACAAGTATAACGAAACCTCAAACTAGTTTCGGTAGAACACCTTCATCAGTGAGGACAAATGGAAAAGACATGCTCCATTAGAGACACTCCATATATATATATATATATATATAAAACAGTAGCCAATAACAAATGGCTTTCACTTAACATGCACAATTAATATTTAAAGTGTGCAGCATATATAACATAATTTAATAAATTGCACTTCCCATAATAGTCAATATGCAGGGTGGGGTATTTATCAATATTCAAAAAATGATTGTATGGCAGAAAGTATAATATGTATAAAAATGTGATATATATAAAAAGCTAAATAGGGCCAAGAGGATACAGTGTGTAATTCCCTATATACATAATATAGATTATAGATGGTCATTCAGTCCAGGTGGAAATAAAGCACCCAGATGTATAATCCAGTATTTTTCTTTGTTACTAAGAATACTTTGCCAACCCAACTGATTGTGTCTATTCCCCTGTATCTTATCAATGACTGTAAACATAAATTTGGCAGATTTATGTTTAATAGAATGAGGTATAGGGCATTGCTGACTTTTTGATTCCGAATATCACTGCGATGTTCACCTATTCTGATTCTAAGGGAACGTGAAGTCTTACCTACATAGAAAGCATGACAATGGCATGTAGCCAAATAAATCACCCAACTAGATGAACAATTGGCAAAAATACGGGTATCAAATATCTTGCTTGTATTGGCACTAGAAAATTGTTTAGTTTTATTAACATTTCCACAAGAAGAGCAATGACCACAAGGAAACGTCCCCAATAATGGTAAGTTGTCTATATGTGGCACCCCCACTATCCCGATGTTTATAGTGGGAAAATAGCGTGCCTAAAGTTTTGCCCCTCCTGTAGGAAATGGAACATTGTTCAGTCAATATATGACGAAGATAATCATTAGCCAATAATATATTCCAATTATTGTTCAATGTGTTTCTAACTAGTTGATGATTTTTCCCAAAAGTAGTAATGAATCTAATGGTTTCATCTGTAATACCATCCTTCTTTGTGTATTGTAATAAGTCCGATCTCTCATGTTGGTCTGTCCACACCCTTGCTCTAGAAATGTCCCTATTTGAATAACCTCTATCCAAGAATCTCTTATTTAAATCCTGTTTAGCCTCCTCATAATCCATCATGGAAGAATTAATACGTTTTATACGTAAATACTGTGATTTAGGAATGTTGCGGATGGTGTGACGTGGGTGCATATTTGAAGAGTGGAGTAATGTGTTGAATTGTGGATATTTCCTGTGTATTTTAGTATTTAGAGTGTTATCTTCATTACGATATATCGTAACATCCAAAAAGTCAATGATTGACTTATGATATGTTATCGAAAATTCAATACCCCAAATATTGTTATTCAAATGTTCAACAAATTCCAACAGATAGTCTATATCCGCACGCCACACCATCCAGCAATCATCCAAGTAGCGCCTCCAAATGTCCATCTCAACCAAATAAATGTTATGCAGGGGATCGTAAATAAGACATTCTTCCAAATACGCCATAAATAAATCGGCATATATTGGGGCAAAAGAGGCTCCCATAGCTGTACCTCTCAATTGCCAGTAACAATCACCCTGAAAGAAAAAAACATTCTTGTTGAGGACATGCTCGGACATGCATACTAGTAAGGTGTTAAATCCTGGTGGATAGAGTTCGGCTTTTTTAAGCCAATAATCTAAGGCTTGCAAGCCTGCCCAGTGTGGAATACTGGTATACAAAGATTTCACATCTAAAGTACACATGATCCAATCAGGATCAAGTTGGGTATCAGCAATTATGTTAAGAAATTCAGTTGTATCCTGTATGCGGGCTCTGACCATTGGCAATAATGGCTTGAGATATTGCATTAGAAATACAGATAGAGGTTCTGTAAGGGATCCATGTCCCGACACAATGGGTCTCCCTGGGGGATTAGTAATGGATTTATGAATTTTTGGTAACAGATATAGAATTTGTTTCTGTGGGTCACTGACTTGGAGATGTTGAGCCGTCTTCTGTGAAATGATTCCTTCTTGTAAAGCCTGTTGAATAAACTGGTCAATATCTTGTTTGAATCGAAGAGTTGGATCTATCCCCATGTGCATGTAGCACTTTGTATCCGACAATTGTTTAAGTCCTTCCTGTACATAATAATCAGTATTGAGAACCACTACTGCACCCCCTTTGTCCGCTTGAATGATAACAATTTTATGATTCTGTCTTAATTCAGAAAGTGCTTGTCTCTCCAAAGAGGTAATATTGTCCTGGACTATGTTGGTATCATACTGGGGAAAATGTAAGTCCCTCAATACTGCTTGTTGGAAGATCCCTACATTTTTATTCATGGGGGGTTGAAATGTTGATTTTTTGAAAATAAAATCAGTAGATCTTTGAGTAAAAGAGTTATTTTGATCACTGAAAAAAAAAATTTAAATTAAGTTTTCTACAAAATTCTAACACATCAACAGAAACTGAATAATGGTCAGAAAAAAAGCTGGGGACAAAGCCCAATCCTTTATTAAGAATACAGTGTTGTTCTTTTGTAAGTACATGATCCGACAGATTTAAAACATTGTCAAAAGGTTCAACTATTTGTTCAATAGTGCCTGAACTAACCCTGTCATAGAATCTGTGTTGATTTCTATTCTTGTGTTTCCTCCCCCCTCGGGATTGTCTGACATACCTAAAGGGAACTTAGATTGGGTTTTCTTTTTAAGTGGTGAGTGAACCATGGTGCCTCCCTCGCTATCAGTATAAGATGACTCCTCCCCTGATGTACTGGTATAACTTAGGTCATTTTGTTTTAAAATAGACCTTGGTCTTTTCTTAGACCTTCCTCCACTCACACCTGATCCCAAATCTTTGAATCGCACACTCCTTTGAACCTGAAAGGGTTGACCCCTCTCATAATCATTTATGTCCCTCGAAAATTTTTTAAGTTTTCTTTCTTTAACCATATTATCATAGGAAGTCAGTTCCTTGGACAGCCGATCAACACAAGCAGAATATTTAGAGCTAGATTTGTAATTTTGGCATTCCGTGCTTAGATCTTGGACCTCCCTAAGCAAGAGATCCACTGTTCTCTCATAGTAATCCGATAAGATTTTTACAAATGCCATGGAACCCTTCCTTAAGGCCTCATCCCATTCCTCTGTCAGCCTCTGTTCAGATCTGCCAACAAGAGGGCGAAGCTTAATACGGAGACCTCTCGGTGCCAAATTTTTGTGTAAATAAGCTTTGAACAGTCTCAAATGCCAAATATTAGCTCTGAGGCCCTTAAGACCTTTTTCCAACTTGCGGAATGCCAAATCACAACCCCCTCACTACTGGGGTTGTTCTTGCTCCGGTTGTTGCTTGGGGTATCTTCCAAGCCAAATATGGCTATATCCTCCCTATCAGCACACAACCCATGAAGTATTTGATCTAAATCCATCATAAAGATCACTGTGTTGAATGGCTGTTCAAGGGAGAGACCCTATGTAGGGATTCAATAGGTTCAGGGATCAGAGAAATAAGCAAGGAAGGTGTAATACAGACTTGAGTTATTAATCATGTAATGCAATCATAAAACAAGTGAAATATATAGCAGACAGCAAGGGTATGGAGTCACTAAACAACTGTTCACAAATATAATGATGTTACATATAACCTAGAATCTTCTTCAAAAATTGAACACATGACAAAAGTGGTCTGTATGATGACACCAAGATAAAAATACATTCACTCATCTATATAAATATAGCATAAACCAAAGATGTAATTTCAATGAGCAACAAACAAATTATATACTGATGGAATATAGTGAAGCAAATCACAACATTAAATCGACCCCTGGAAGGTATACAAGTAATAAGTTATACTAATATACAACTGATATAGTTGACCAGAAAATATCTAAAAAAAGGTCCTAAAGGGAAAGATGTTAACATTTGAAACGCAAATCTCGTGAGATTAAATTAACGTTGCTGTCAAATCACTATATAACATAATGGCAAGACATATAATATAAAGAAGCAAAGACAATATAATAGCAAAATAAGATTTACCACAGAATATACATATGTTATTTGTTCCAAACTCTTAGTCAACTTCAAACATGTCTTCATACTACATGAAAAAGAAAGAGACAGTCACTTCACAATCCTCATAGCTGAAAAAAAGATTGTGGTCAGTTCACAATAAACATATCAGGACTAAGAGTATATAGTTATAACAAATAGCCAAGATACAATTTCTAGTTAGCCCCCCGGTAAATATATCAAAAAATAGTTATTATAAATATCTAACTGGTGTAAAGCAAATAGTTAGCTTAAATATACATATACCCAAGTTAGCAAAAAAGGTTATATGAACATCTGAGGGGCTGGAACACAAGGCCCAATGAGTTCAATGTATATTCATATCAAGTCCCAATATACCTGTTAATAAAAGACCAAAAATGTCACAAAACAAAAATCATGTTCCATCACAATATGTCAGGCATAAATGGACCTTAAAATATACAAATATTGATCTCAAAAAGTCAAATCAACTTACAACCTATATTATTCTCCCAATTGGAATAAACATATAACCCTATGTCTCAATATTTATTGTTATCACTCTGTTATCATGAACACTTATAATACTATTGTCATGCTTAAATTCCGACTAACTGATGTATGAAAAAATCACCAATTCAAATATCCATATGTCCATATGAAAACAAAAAGCAACAAAATATGTAACTCACTTATAAAAAATGAATACACTTGCTTTTCAAAACTGACCCGTATATATGTAGTCACGAGTCCATGAAAATAGACAAAAATGCATACATCATAAACGTTAGTCCAAAAAGACTTGATGTTCACATATATCCAAGTCCCTCAAGAGCGTATGTCCAAAAATAGACAATACTAGAGTAGGTCCAACATGTAGATGGCGTGATATATTGTAAATGATATCCACATAAAAAAAGAGAAAAACTTCAAATGTTATGACTCTCGGTAAATTATTTCAAATCCAAATAGAGTTATTCATGAACGTTGTTTTACGAAATAATATAGTCAAAAAATGAACCCCAAAATAGAATGGAAATATTAGGTGCACAAAAGCAGTTGTATAAATAGTCACCGTAGCTCTGTAGGCCTGATGTGCCTAAAAGATGGCGTCTCACGATGTGATGAATTCACATACAAGTATTTATACAACATAAAAGGAACCCAGTCATATGAAGTTGTTATTCACGTAAAAAGAAAAGTAACGTATGCTGAAGTCCTCAATACACTGTCCAAAAATTGCCCCAAACCGAATGGAATCCTTATGTACAAATGTCAAAGCAGATTGTAATGCAAACAGATGCTGGAAACACACGTTCCTAAAGGTATAACCCCACAGTAGAAACGCCAATCCTACATCCAAACAGAACGTTGTATTGCTCGTCGCAAAATATTAGTAGGCCCAATATACTTTACTGGTAGCGTTTCTGCAAAATCCCCATATAGGTGCCACTGTTGTAAACAGCGTGTTGTATCAAACGTAGTAATACAGAATTCACAGTCCTTTCTAAGGAATATTCAAAACACACCAATTATATCCCTTAGCGACCTAAATGTACCATCCAATATGGTGAAACTCTCGCTGTTTTGATTGTAAAAAAGCACAGATATATCTGTGGCACACTGGTCACTATAAAGGCATAAAAACTGCAAAAAAATATAAAAAACAGTCACCCATCCATACGACCATAGAAATGGAAGTGCAATATGACAGAAATCATCGGTGAATGGAGGAAGTCCAATTTACGAAAGGAGAGGAGTCATCTCAGCCAACAGCCAGGGAACCAAGCACCAACAGCGAGGAAGACACGTCAGTAACACACAAACCCACACACGTTTAAGCTTGCACGGCCCAACACAATGTCAGGAAACAAACAAAGGCCAGCAATACGATTCCAAAAGCTTTATTGGCAGTAAAGTAGGTGCAAACATTACACCATAATACTCTCACAGCAACAAGTATAACGAAACCTCAAACTAGTTTCGGTAGAACACTTTCATCAGTGAGGACAAATGGAAAAGACATGCTCCATTAGAGACACTCCATATATATATATATAACAGTAGCCAATAACAAATGGCTTTCACTTAACATGCACAATTAATATTTAAAGTGTGCAGCATATATAACATAATTTAATAAATTGCACTTCCCATAATAGTCAATATGCAGGGTGGGGTATTTATCAATATTCAAAAAATGATTGTATGGCAGAAAGTATAATATGTATAAAAATGTGATATATATAAAAAGCTAAATAGGGCCAAGAGGATACAGTGTGTAATTCCCTATATACATAATATAGATTATAGATGGTCATTCAGTCCAGGTGGAAATAAAGCACCCAGATGTATAATCCAGGATCTGTTCAACGGCAGCAGAATATTCTAGACAAACACAAGAATTAACAACCAGATTTGTGGATAGAGGGTATAATTCCAACCATCTAAACAAGACGGTCAAACAGATGCAAACCAAGGGAAGATCAGATCTACTTAAATATAACAAATCACAGGAAGTTACCAAGCAAGGTAGGCAGCCTATCAGACTAGTTACCACGTATGGCAACAACACATCCTGGTTTAGACAAATTGTCAACAAACATTGGGACATACTACAGTCAAATCCATTTCTTAATGACATTCGTCCCGAAACCTGCGCTTTCTCTTATCGCAGGGGACGTACCATTCAGTCTCAGTTAACACACTATAAAAGGTTCACACCAGTTACTAAACAACAAACTACACTTTTTGGTGATGCCTTAGTTGGTTGTTACCCTTGTGGACATTGCAGCTTATGCCAATACATTTGTAAAACCAAACAATTCACCAGCAAGAATACACCAAGGATGTTTAACATAAACACTTTCGGGAATTGTAGCTCTGATTGGGTGATATATTTGGCACAATGCACTTGCTCTGCGTTCTATGTTGGCAGACCTCCAGGCCCATCAGAATCAGGATTAGTGAACATTTGAGTTCCATTAGAAACAGAAGAATTACCAATGCTCTATATAAACATAGCCAACAACATACAGGGGCATCATTTAGGTTTATCATAGTAGATAAAATCCAACTTCACAGGAATTTCAAGATGGGGTGGCACACGAAACTTAATAACACGGAGAACAAGTGGATCACCACCCTTGGGGCTTTTTTCAAGCCAGAATTAAATGAATATCAAGTACATGATGGATTGGCCAATGGTGCCCCCAATGGTATAGGTTTTATAGGTTCAAACACATGATTATTGGGCAGTCAAATATCTAATTACTCCAACGTCAATACTATAATCCATATACACCAAATACACCTATGGCAACCAAATATATATATATATATATATATATATATATATCTATATCTATATCTATATATATATTTTTTTTTTTTTTTGATTTTTGCCTAATAAAACACATAAGTATTTTGGGCTACAGTTTATAGCAGCCTTTATTTTATAAATAAGCTGAATTCATTATTGTTATTTTCAGGATGTCAGGTTTATGTGGTTTAAACAATGTATTATAAGCATATTCATGTTAAACATCGTTTGATTTAAACACTGTATTAGTACCCTTTATACAAATCTTAATAGGTTGATACCACTTTAAGGTTAGGGTATAAATAGAGAACCAGGATGTAACAGGTGCTTTTGCAAACTAATGTATTTGGATTAAGAAGAAGTCACATTGATAAAGGCTTTAATAGCCGAAACCGGTTTGTGTATATTATGCAAGGTTGACTTTAGCAACCTTGAAACAAATATTTTATCCTGCTGCTGTCGAGTGCTGGTCCCTTTTCTGTTTCGGCATTCATGGTTTGGACCATGCACCATTGTCTTCCATGCGTGCCTCGTTTTCCTTGTATTGCTGCCTTCACGCTGGGGACGCCTGGTAGCAGGACTACACCTTCTTCTTGGTTCTTCGCTTCGTTGGGGTATTTTCACAGTGGTTTGGACATTTGACTTGGGTTATTTTCAATACAATCGTGGTATAAAGACGCATCGCTGATTCACAGTGCCAGGCAAGTGGTACAGTTATAATCTTGAGATGACACGATGTTAACAGGGTCGTTGGGCCTACAAGATGGATCTATTTAGAGATTGTGACTTATAATCACGAATACTGTGTTTTTTTTGCCTAATGCGGGATTTATATCTGGATTGGATCTAAACTATTGACTGCCTCTCCTTGATTATTGGTCTTTCAGCGATATTAACAACAATCATGACTGTGTATTTCGTGTGGATGCAAACAATTACAACTCAATAACCTTACGCTTGTGGGGGCAAGCTGAACTATATATGCATTAAGAAAAGTACATTTTTTTGGTCTTTTTGTAAATCCTTAAAGTTAACATTGTATTATGTGTAATTACATAACTACAAGCAAGGGGCCAATATGAAGGACTGTTGAATACCAATACATGTTTACATCACGCCTCACTTTGTGAATGTTGGATTATTAAGGTTTTGCTGAACTAATTTCATATCGCTAAGATTTCTAATGGTGACAACTTTTTATGTTGGTTAAATTTAATAACGTTTTTCACAGATGGGTGATGGATGGTTCGATCTAGAGAGTGGGTCATGTATTAATATGGGTTTATGCCTTTAATTCCTAAACGTTTTGGTTTGATCATAAATCTGTTATAGACGCCAAACCAACAAGGTGTAAAAGTTAGACAGTGCATGTCTTATACCATATACTTAATAACTATAATATACGTACAGCTTTTTAACAATTGAACAACAAGTTGGTGGGCAAGCTTTTGGATTCTTTATGAAAAATTTTCAAGGGGCATAATCCAGATAGGATTTATTTTTGACAACAATTGCTTTTTTGTAAACAACTAGGTTGTGGTTAATACAACCAGTGTACTTGTTTCCTAAACCTTACAATTTGGTGATTCTTGTACCCTTATTCAGGCTGGACATTGGGATATTGGCCTATGTTTTTGGATTGTGATAGAAGGCATACAGACATATTAGAACTGTTTGATGGACTTGGTTATTATTATTAGGCATAATAATGCTTTAGGCCTTCGAATTGGTGTTATATGTATAATATACTCAGCCCTGTTATGATTCAAACACAAAGTCCTTAACAAGTTATTACACAAATAAGTCAGGGATTTTCTGGACCTATTAACATTTATAAAAGGAGTCTGGGTGTTTGCCATTTCTTAAATACTGACTTCAAGACAACAATTGTTGACTGCATGGATGTTATTGTATACACAATAGGTTGGTGCCAACCCAATAGTGACAAGAATTATCATCTTAAAATATGATATAAAATATTTAACTTAAACAATTGGCATAGCAACATATATTTTTTCTGAGGGTTCTCATCTAAGGGTCATTTAAGATACATATATACAAGCATATTGGTTTAGTATAATTAATACAGGTCATCTAAATTCAATTGGGTTAAACCTTAATAAGATGTTTTTATTTTATTTTTTTACACATCCAATAGGGGAATACTGTTATCAAGTCTGACCAGGTGCAACATTGGTGAAAAAATATTTTCAAAAAAGAATAACATTCTAATTTTGGTTTCTGGGTTCCATTATGCTTTGGGTGATCAATGGCCCACTCCACAACTTATCAACAAATATGCTAACCCTAGAATACAGGGCAATACATTATTGTGGTTTTCTACAAAAATGGTCATAAGTAGTAACATCAGGTTATACCCTTACGGTGGCACAAAAAAACAAGTATATTTGGTAATACTGATTCTGTTTTGGTTCCACTTATTGTAAGGGCATTCTTAAAGATTAAACAAGTTTTGAAGTGTGAGTTGACATCCTTACGGTGGCTATTAACAAAAATAAATAAAGGATATCATAATTAACAACCGTTTTGCAAATAATGCCACCTATTGTAAGGATATTAAAACATAACAAGCATTCTACAGTCCTATATTGTGGACTTTTTGGGCTTACTCATGCATATATGGCGACTCTCTGACCCAGTATTACTGAATATTGTTATACATTTTGTATGATATATTCTGGTCGGGCTGACTAACATTACCCCTAAATAAGTTTGTTTCAAAATTAATATTAACAATTTAGGTTTTTTAACATATATAGGATATTTTTTGTAAACAAACAAAAGGATATTTCATACCCCGATCTTTATTATGGATTTAAATGATATCCTTAAAGGCCTTTCGGCAGATAAGGACAACTTAGAAGTATTCGGACTTAATACAGGCCAGGTCTCCACGACAGACAACACCACAATTAATCTTAAAGAAAAATGTGGGAGTATTTTTTCAAAGTTACATAGACAAATGAAAGCCCTCAGAACAAATATATGGCATTTAAAGCTTTTTAAAGCATACAAAATTAAAGATATAACACCAAGAGGACTTCGTATCAAGTTGCAACCCTTAGTGGCTAATATTGACAACGAATTAAGGCAAGATTGGGCTACTGCCCAACATCAGGCATCCATGCTGTTTGTCGAAAGTCTTTCCAAATACTACGAAAGAAACATTGAAACTCTAACTACAGAATTACAAATGACTTGTTTGGAAGCGGAAACATTTTAAGGCACTGATTATTATCAGGACCATTTATCCCAACTAGCCAAGGAACTAACTAACATAGAAGAAGGTCTTAAGAAAAGAAAAATACATAAATTCAATAGAGATTTAGGGGATTATGAAAAAGGAAAACCCTTTGTTACTTCAAAAAATGTGAGGTTTAGTGAGAGTACACATAAACCACCTAGGGGAAGGGAAAGACCCAGACCTATTCTCAAAACACATGACAGTAGACCCAATTTTACTTTTGATGATGATTTTTCATCTACTACAGAAGGTGATGTCTCCTCCAACCAGGCGTCCCCAGTAGCCAAAAGAAAGCAATTCATCCCTTTAGGGCCAACAAACGCAGGGCAGGGAGGAAGCACAAGCGCAGAGTTGGGTACAACCAATCTCCAAACACTTTTGAAACAAATAACAACACAATAAACAATGTACTTAATATCTCATCTGTGGCACTTACAGAAATTCAATACAAGGTGTTAAATAAAGGCCTTAATTTTGTACCCACAACACCGGTGTCTGAACATTTATTAGTGGATGATATTAATAACTTTTGCAGAACACTTAATCTAAAGTTATTTTTTTCAGATGAAACTAACTCTCAAAGATCTATTGGGTTCAGGTTTGGAAAATCTACATTTGTACCACCAATGGATAAATATGTGTCTATATTCAAGGATTGTGTTATGAAGGATTTACATTTTTCCAAAGAACCTGAGGGTTGTCGTAACAATCTTAACAAACAAGAACGTGAAGCATTTAAGCAACTACATCAAAACAGAAATATCGTGATTACATCTGCAGATAAAGGGGGAGGTATTGTGGTTATGGACTACTTAAAATATAAGGCAGAGGCACTGAAACAGTTATCTCAAACGCAGTTTTATCTAAAGATGGTAGTGGATCCCACCCCCAACTTTAAAACTGATATTGATTCATTTATAGATTTAGCTGTGGAGGAGGATATTATTACCCCCCAAGTGGCCAACCAACTGAAGGTGTCAGAACCAATGCCACAGTACCTCTACTTAATACCTAAGACACATAAAGATTTAATGAATCCACCAGGTAGACCCATAGTGTCAGGTCGTGGATCCCTTACTGAACCTTTATCTGCTTTTCTGACTGAATATTTAAAACCATTATTGCCAATGGTTAGATCACGTATCCAGGACACAACACAATTTTTGAATATTATTGAAGATTCTCAACTCGATGAGGACTGGTTGTTATGTACATTAGATGTAACATCTTTATATACAAGTATCCCACATCAAGCTGGCATTTTGGCAGTTACATACTGGCTAAAACAATCAAATCTATACTCAACAGGATTTAATAATTTTCTGATCAAGTTAACTGAGTATGTATTGCAGAAAAACATCTTTTACTTTGAAGGTAACCCCTATTGGCAAATTAAAGGAACAGCTATGGGGGCATCTTTTGCCCCAATTTATGCAGATTTATTTATGGGGTATTATGAACTGACCTTCATATATGATGTCCAGCAAAACATTTATATGGACTACATAGTTATATGGCGTAGGTATTTGGACGACTGTTGGTTGGTGTGGCGGGGAAGTAAGGAGGAACTATCCAAATTTGTGGATTATCTCAATAACAATCCATTTGACATACAATTTACGGTCAATATTGGATATAATGAGATTGTGTTTTTGGATGTGGCTATCAAAAGATTACCAGATCACACCTTAGCAACAACAATACATAGAAAATTCCCACAATATAACACCATTCTCCATGCCACCAGCTCTCACCCCCGCCACATCATTAACAACATTCCCAAGTCACAATTTCTGCGCCTGAAAAGGATCTGTTCAACGGCAGCAGAATATTCTAGACAAACACAAGAATTAACAACCAGATTTGTGGATAGAGGGTATAATTCCAACCATCTAAACAAGACGGTCAAACAGATGCAAACCAAGGGAAGATCAGATCTGCTTAAATATAACAAATCACAGGAAGTTACCAAGCAAGGTAGGCAGCCTATCAGACTAGTTACCACGTATGGCAACAACACATCCTGGTTTAGACAAATTGTCAACAAACATTGGGACATACTACAGTCGAATCCATTTCTTAATGACATTCTTCCCGAAACCTGCGCTTTCTCTTATCGCAGGGGACGTACCATTCAGTCTCAGTTAACACACTATAAAAGGTTCACACCAGTTACTAAACAACAAACTACACTTTTTGGTGATGCCTTAGTTGGTTGTTACCCTTGTGGACATTGCAGCTTATGCCAATACATTTGTAAAACCAAAGAATTCACCAGCAAGAATACACCAAGGATGTTTAACATAAACACTTTCGGGAATTGTAGCTCTGATTGGGTGATATATTTGGCACAATGCACTTGCTCTGCGTTCTATGTTGGGCAGACCTCCAGGCCCATCAGAATCAGGATTAGTGAACATTTGAGTTCCATCAGAAACAGAAGAATTACCAATGCTCTATATAAACATAGCCAACAACATACAGGAGCATCATTTAGGTTTATCATAATAGATAAAATCCAACTTCACAGGAATTTCAAGATGGGGTGGCACACGAAACTTAATAACATGGAGAACAAGTGGATCACCACCCTTGGGGCTTTTTTCAAGCCAGGATTAAATGAATATCAAGTACATGATGGATAGGCCAATGGTGCCCCCAATGGTATAGGTTTTATAGGTTCAAACACATGATTATTGGGCAGTCAAATATCTAATTACTCCAACGTCAATACTATAATCCATATACACCTATGGCAACCAAATATATATATATATATATATATTGATTTTTGCCTAATAAAACACATAAGTATTTTGGGCTACAGTTTATAGCAGCCTTTATTTTATAAATAACCTGAATTCATAATTGTTATTTTCAGGATGTCAGGTGTATGTGGTTTAAACAATGTATTATAAGCATATTCATGTTAAACATCTTTTGATTTAAACACTGTATTAGTACCCTTTATACAAATCTTAATAGGTTGATACCACTTTAAGGTTAGGGTATAAATAGAGAACCAGGATGTAACAGGTGCTTTTGCAAACTAATGTATTTGGATTAAGAAGAAGTCACATTGATAAAGGCTTTAATAGCCGAAACCGGTTTGTGTATATTATGCAAGGTTGACTTTAGCAACCTTGAAATAAATATTTTATCCTGCTGCTGTCAAGTGCTGGTCCCTTTTCTGTTTCTATATTAGGATTTACCCATGGTTAGTGTAATAATCCAGGACTGTGCATGTCCAGGATTTACCCGCAGTTGGGGTAATAATCCATGACTGTGTATGGGTATATTAGGATTTACCCATGGTTGGTGTAATAATCCATGACTGTGCATGGGTATGTCAGGATTTGCCCAAGGTTGGTATAATAATCTATGACTGTGCATGGGTATATTAGGATTTACCCACAGCTGGTGTAATAATCCAGGACTGTGCATGTGCAGGATTTACCCACGCTTGGGGTAATAATCCATGACTGTGCATGGGTATATCAGGATTTGCCCACGGTTGGTGTAATAAGACTGTGCATGGGTATGTTAGGATTTACCCATGGGTGATGTAATAAGACTGTGCATGGGTATGCTAGGATTTACCCATGGGTGATGTAATAAGACTGTGCATGGGTATGCTAGGATTTACTCATGGTTTGTATGGTTTGATCACAAGGGCAAAGCTTGAATGATTAAACAAAGTCAGTCGTGGGTAAATCCCGATATACCCTCAAACAAGAAAGGATTAGTACTGTTATACAATTACATTATTTAAGAAATAAATTGTTTGTTAATGCACTGTGCATGTGCATGTGTATGGGATTTATGTTCTCAGCCGTGCACAATATGTACTGCGCATGTGTATGGGACTTATGTTCTCAGCCTTGCACAATACATCAATGCAGTGCTGGATAAGTACCAGAGAAACGAGAATCTATGTTGCATATGCAATGGAAGAAATCTTGGTAAAGTCCAACATAATGGAGTGACAAAGGTCCAGAAATAGAGAGACGTTTTAAATACTGCTCTTATAAACAAAGAAAGTAACTGGATTAACAAATGTTGTGTTTGCATGAATTTTCAGAAGGATAAGAAGCCTGAACCTGAAATGGGTGTCATTATTTAATAATTTCTATTTCATTCTGGCTTGACAGAAAACTACAGTTTTTATGAGGAGCAGATCAAATCTATAAATCAAAAATGTGGACATTTGAGAGATATGACAGATGAGATTTTTTTAGGGATGGTGAAGAAATACTAAGAAAGTCAGTTTCTGATTCTTTAGTTTTGCTAAGCATACCTAATTTTTCCTCATATTTTGCTATATTAGCATATGCCAATAGAAAGTCTGACCTTTCAATGGCACTTCAGCGGACGGAGTTTTTTTTCTATTTGTAGATGCTCATTTTACATTTGGCACGCTGGTTGGGCTGGCCAGTCACCGTGCTCATTTTTGAATAGTAATGAGCAGTCATTGTATAATTAACCTTCTACAACAACATGCTTATTTCAGAGTTTTGAACTTTTAGGCTTACAGTCTGGATCATGAAAATGTTTTCTTTCTACAAGCTGCTTGATTTTTGCTACACCAAGCTTTCTGACATTGAAGTTCTTAGAGGCAAGAAGACATTCACAGAAGAAAAACAGTGAAAAGACATTGATTTACATGTCATAGGTGATATTCTTTGCTATTAAAAAAGGGGTGATCAAGGGTGAGAAGATAGGCAAGAAAATTCAGTTTTACTGTTATGAAGTATCACAAGATAAATTCTTTTGAACTAGTATTGACTTTACACATGATATTTTAGGATGACATCAGTCAGACACTGGGCAGGGTTCAGTAAACCATACATGGCTTGCTGCTACGACACACACAAGATCACATGCAGATTTATATTCAGTAGGCAGCTCCAAATGATGTTAGAGCCACACAAACATGGTAAACATTGTGACTTTTTAATTTAGCATACATCAACCAATCCAAGACAGCGGTGCTATTCAATAAGCTATAAAGCAATCATATACACTTAGGTTTTGGAGTACAAGGCAAAAGACTACACTATTAGAATACAGCCACAGAAACCACACTGGAGGGAAATAATGTTAGGGCCTGCTGTTGCTGTTCTGTATGTGTATGTGCAACAGGCTCAAGTCTATGTTTCTGCTGCTGATAGACCTCGGGCAAGGAGGAGAAGGGTATTTAGTACCCATTTAATTTTTCATGGTCTACAATGAGGTGGAAATAGTAGAGCACTGCAGGGTGGATAGAGACACACTCCAGGAACTCTGCAACCTCTGACATCCTCACCTGAGGCAAGGGCAAACTGAGGGAGAACCAATACCTGTGGAGACCAAGATATGTGTAGCACTTAGAATATTGGCTACATGAAACTTTCAGTGACCCACAGAGGGTGTCACAGGCATCAGCATCCAGGATCCTACACCAGTTCCTGAATGCTATGCTAGAACATGCCAGTGATTATATGTATTTCCCCCCACCCCTGAAGAAAGAGCTAGGGCTATGCAAGATATGTACCCCTTAGCACACTTTCCTGAAGTCTTGAGTGCCATAGACTGCATGCACATTGAGATTAAAGCACAACCCGTGGACAGGGAAAGGTTTATATCAACAGAAAGGGATTCCACTCCATTAACTGTTAGGTCGTGTACAATTCTAGAGGATCATCCGGAATGTGTGTGCTGGAAACCACCACAGTTAACACGACTCCCGTAACTTGCATACCTCACAGCTCAACCAGAGGTTTTCCATGGGTGATGTCCTACAAGGCCATTTACTGGGGGATGCAGGATATGTACCCACACCATGGCTGATGACTCCCATCAGAAATGCACACACACCCACAGAACAGTGCTATAATGAGGCCTATGGTCTAACAAGAAATATCACAGAGCATGTGTGTCTGGGCTGTTGAAGTCATGGTTTCAATGTCTAAATACGGGAGGTCTTTGCAGTATGATCCCAGTACTTGTGCCCTAATTATTACAGTCTGTGCTATCCTATACAATATCATCCTGCAACAACAGCTGCAACTGGAACACCAAGGGCTAGGAGCAAATGTTCTACTACCACTGGCATGGTCACCACATCCACATAGAGGTGAGGAGTCATAGGGGGAACTTATGCTCTCACCCTGGCCAAGAGGCAATGGATTGCACACATGCTCACCACATAACCCTGGCCAAGAGGCAATGGATTGCACACATGCTCACCACCTAAGGGGTACACCTTTCATCCTATGCACATACATAGAGTAAAACTGATGCCAGGCAATGCTCACAGTCTTTACTTACCCATATAATGGCTGTGTACTGTTAGCCTCAGACAGACACTTAGCACACCAAACAGTTTATTGTAAAGCTTTCGGGTCCACACCCTTCATCAGTACATAATAAAAACATCCTTTTCAAACTTTAAATAGGAGACTTAATTAATCACATGTTACAGCCAGCCTACCAAACCTATCCATTAATTAAAATTTAAAAGACTAAATACTTAAAATATAGCATTTAAAAACTTCTAAACTTACTTGTTATTTCTAAACATATTCAAGAATATATAAATCACATTAATGAATATATACAAAACATTCACTCATAAATAACATATTGACACATACATATATAAATATCTTACTAAAATTAATATATTATACCAACTATACTTAAATTTATATATTAATTTTAGTAAGATATTTATATATGTATGTGTCAATATGTTATTTATGAGTGAATGTTTTGTATATATTCATTAATGTGATTTGGTGTGCTAAGTGTTTGTTTGCTTTATAGTTTCGAATTTGGATACAGTATCACCAGTGTTGTTATACTGTTAGCCTCAGACAGAGTCAGCCCTGAATGACACAGTTGTAACTGCAGGAATATCGAGGTAAGTGCTGAACCTGTAAAAAATAAATAAATAAATAAATGCATGTGTAAAAACATGAATGAGTTTCAAATACCAGCATACTGTTACTTGTAAATGTACCTGACTAGAATGTGTGTGAGTTGTCCAGCAGAACATCAATATGTGGCAGGACTGACTTCTGTAGTATATATTTATGCAGTTTAACAACTAACATGACTCATACATCTAAAAATTCCAAGCATAGAAAAAAACAGTCCAAAGTCTACTTATCACTACATTCTCACAAGTGTAGCAATAACCATGGATGCCATATTTATGATTTCAAGGTAAGAATCAGAACACTAAAATGCAATAATTCAGACAAAATTACAAATCACATCAGCAATACATATCTTAAGCACTCAATTAGCTATCCACCCATTGCATCAGACACAAAGATATTGTTCCAGCTACATCTCACATAATTTCTTAGTGTGATGTTGTATGTTTATGATATGTTTCATCACCCACACGTTAACATTTGCCACAGTTATCAAGGTGTTCTATTGGATACTGGTCAAAAAAGAATTATTTGCATTGGCATCCATCTCCACAACTATGACATATTTATCCAGCCTTGTTCTGCTTGTCCATAGCCTGTTGTCCCTCTCCTAACCCTTCTTTACCCCCCTATAACAGTAACTTGAAGATACAGAGCATGGCAGTTTAATAATGAGACTAGACCAAAAACATTATCATAAATGTTACATTACACAAAACATTATGTGTATGTCCATCTCTCCTTGTATGCACCCCTTCACTCCCACCCCTCTTTACAGATGTGTATTTATTAGGCTGAGTACAGGTTATCTCATGGTTTCTGCATTCTGTCATGACTGCTGATGGATAATATAAATATCTTCCCTTGATTCAATAAGAGATCAGTGCTTCTATACTGTGCAAGGTTTCAAAATCTGTCTCTTGTGTCAGGTTCATGTGATGATGGATGAAATGCTCGTCTAATATGATATGGAAACTGTCTTTACTGTAAAGAAGCATACTGTACACACTTTTCAGGATGTCTGGCCCTGCACAAATAGTTAGCCATATCTGCTGAGTCATACTCATCATTTCAAAAGAAGTATCGCTCCTTGTCATTTGTAGCAAGCTGTACATACAATTATGCTGAATAAAATTCAGTACGGAGTTTGAAACACAGCCAGTCTTTATTAAAATAAAAAAACAAGTAGGTGAGCACTTTCACAAGTGAAATACCTGCTTCATCAGACCTTAACACAGCATTTTTTCTAAGTGTCTTGTATAAAACTTTTAAAACTACAAAAACCAATGACAATAAGTAAAACACATTACATCATTCAATTGCTTAACTTCTTAAAAGGGCCATTATAAAATGCATTACTACATAGTACATACTACACTCCCTGGATGTCCACAGACAACTAAGGTTTTATTTGTACAAAACTAAGACCATCAGAAAGTCTAATCAGCTTGTGTTCTTCCATCCCAGGGCCCTGGGCAAGGCAGTATCCAAGCAAAATACCTCTTGCTGGATAAGGAAATCTATCTTTTTCTGCTATTGCTGCCATGAGTAACAATTACCTCATGGAATCAGGGCACATTTTACAAGAGCTGTAGCTTCTTCTGGGGCCTTCCTCAAAGGCTTGGACACAACTTCCATCCCTGAGGCAGCCTCCTGGTCCTCCTTCACCAAATATTACAAACTGAACCATATCTCCAAAGCCAGAGCAGGATTTGCAAGGGCAATCCTGCAAGGATTCCTAGAATCTGCTACCTCTTCCTCCTTCTTAAGCTGTAGTTCTTTCCCACAGTAAGAATACTGGAACATGAGAATAGAAGGACATAGAATAGTTGTGTAAAATCTTACCATAACCATAGATGTCCTTCTCTTTCATGTTGCATTATTCCTTCCTTCCCACCTATCCTCCCTCATTACATTCACCTGTCTAGAAGGCATCATTGGGCACTACCTAGACTATGGTCAGACTGGGCAATTAGGTACATTTCACCTATTTAGAGGACATCATTGGCACTACCTAGACTACTGTCTGACTTTGCAGTCAGTTCCGAGGTCTGTGTGTGCAGACATCACATTTAAGGCCCCTGGTTTATGGCCCTGCATGTGATGTCCCACACACTAGCAGCAACCAGGCTTGAGCTTTTGCATAGCAGCTGACGTTTGGGTCACTGGAGGTAGAGGATCCCACAGTAAGAATACTGCAACATGGAAGAGAAGGACATCTATGGTTATGGTAAGATTTTACACAACTATTCTTTTTTGGCCATTAGCTTATTAGTGTCCCTTGACCGTCTGAAAATTGCACATCAGTGTTGCTGTCATCCACATGTGCTATGTTGAGGTGTGAATGAAGTGTAGCCCTACAACAGTGTATTCCAATCTGTTATTTGAGTTAATGTATTGATGGCCACTGCTGCCATTTGGTTACATGTTCCTTCCATAACAGCTGTAGTAATATGCCTCCTGACAGCTGAGGCCATGGGATGATACTGTGTATATTGTTGCCTTACTAAGTCATGTGTTCTTGTAGTATAGTATATCAACATTCTACACAGTTCTCTTTCAACCATCACAGTGACAGTTGTTGCACATGTATGCATGTGTATACTTAGCATCTGGAAATGTTATTTGACATAAAGCAATATTTTGTCATACTGACTACATGGGAACACACACCTGGGTACTTCCACATATCGCAATGCTTTTGTATAAATAAACACATGACGTTGAGATTCACTTGCAACTTTGGCAAATTGATTGTATGCTGCACTATTATGTTGCTATTCACAAGGATCATACAGGTGTTCCTTAGCAGCATGGTGTGACTCTTAGCATTTGTGTCCTTAACTGTTCTGCATGAACTGCATTCACCTCAGTTCTAATGTGTCCATATATCAGGGCCCTCATCCACACATTTCCACTAATAAACATATAGACATATGATGTACAACTGATGTAATACATGAAATAGGTAGAGCTGCATGACTGTTTTAACAATTCCACTGTGCTGCATGTGATTCATACCCAAGGTTTTATTTGGAGGTGATGTGCAGCCTGAAGTCCAGTTATTGCACAGGTACAGCTATAGTGTGAGTGTACTGAGTCAAAGACGTGCCACTACATCACATCAGTACTAACATTTGATAGTTTGCATGAACAGACATGGATGTATATCAGGATTTAATGGCAGTATAACATTTTCTCTGGCAATATGAGGGGGCAGTGGTTGTGTGGCACGTGTTGAGCTTTGATATGTACTTATAGAGGGTGCTGCATGTATTGCTTAGTATTTGTACAATATCACAGTGACAGCTTCCTCGATCATTGAGACTTAACTCTGCACAGCTATACTTTCTGTGCACATGGGCTTAGTTGATGCATTGCCATCAGTCTCACATACTGCTGTACCATTCATTATAACAAATAACTTCTTAATTCACACATCAGTTGCAGATGCTTCAGACAATATCCATTGCTATAACTTGTCAGATGTATGTAATACCCAGCTGTGTATAGGGAATCCACACATAATAGTGTGGTGTTTGTATGTGTTGTTATCCATATGATCGATACCAAAATCAGTCAGGGATGCTTTAGTCAAGTGTATCACATTGGCACAGTGAGGTCTCACACATCTGGTCAGCCACACGGAACTACTATTTGCGATACATAACCATTAGCATTTGACAGTACAGACTTCCCTTCAAGGTGTTCTAACCAGTTCTTCCATTCAAGGTGTTGCACTGAGTAAATACACAGCTCAGTGACAACATCGATGGCATGGGTTTAATTCTTGCAGGAGGGGATTGTCCCTTATGTGTCATGCAAACCTCTCAATTGGCAAGGATTGCCCCTGATTTCAAATTTAACACTCTCTCTCTTAACCCTCCAAAAGGTGGTCATTTTTCTGGAAGGGATGATGAATTCCCCTTATAAAATACTAAAAATCATTACAGTTATACACATCTGATACTGCAGAACATGTGTAATAAGTTACACTCGCATATTCTGTCACTGCCACAGATTAATGGTTGTAACATTTTAAAAGTGTCCATGATTGTGCCTATTTTTGTCTACATTTGTCCAGGAGTCTGTTGCTATGTGTCCCTGATCGGTTGAGAGCTATTGTGACATGTCAGTCATATTCAAACAAGTCATTTTGCAGATCTTCAGAGTATGCACATACCCCTATTGTATATGCTGAACTTGCTAAATGTCCTTTCCAGTGAGCATGTCAGTGATGTTAATATCACAACCATTCACCTTCACTGACATGTAACCATCACATATATACTATCATACTCGCACATGAGATGCAAGCTGCAGTATGTATATATGTGTTGAATGTTATGCTGTTGACGTGTCTTGGAAGTGTACATACATTGACATATCCTTTATTTATTTATTTTTATTTTTACATTTGTTTACTGGGAAAGTCTGACTGGACACATCCTTTTTCAGTGGAGGCGCGGGGAGAAAAGCTCCACTAACAGAATTAGTCTTAGTAAAATGCATATACATGCATATGAGGATATTGACATATTTTCCATGCCCTCTTCCTCTTTATTCATTCCTATCATTCATCTCTGTACCCATTTTTATCAGCACACACTCCATGCCCAGTGTACATTTCCTTGTATTTGCCCTTGCAGTTTAACCTCCCATCCATTATTTCATTCTGCAAATAGTTGTTTCAGTGTACATTGTGCTCTGTACACTTTTCCTTTTTGTGTTATTATTGCTGTTATTTCAGTATTTTCTCCCCTGGTAGTCATTGTGGCTCTTTGATCAATGTTATCGAGCAGGTTTGCTCGTAAGTAAACTTGAATGTTTCTTGTTTCTGTGGTTGTGCGTCTCTGCTTGGTTTTGTAGTGGCAGCCCTGTTTCTGGCCACAAAACCTTGCTTGTATTTGTGTAAGTGTGATAAACAGCAGATACATGCAGTTAGCACAACTGCTAATCAAGCTAACATGTAAATGTCATGTAGGCAAACATTTTCCTTTTAGACTTTAGTTCACAGGAATATGACAATGTCAAGTGATTCTGTAAGCATTTTGTTATTCTAATGCATATATTTGCATGATAATTTGAAATTAACAGGGTGTTCAGCTAAGCTTTTGTCAGAGACTAATGACTTCTGCATAGACTGAAAAAATGTTTTTATTGCAGAGCAATGCTGGAAAATATACTGACAGAAATTTCTATTACTGTGCATATGAATGGGAGGATTTAAGGCTAGATTCAGATGAAAGCAACACTAAGTATTTATTATAAGTTTCGCACTTGAAAATATCTCCTGCCATGACCCAGGGTGCCCCACCCCACTCACATAAACATTTGGTAAGGAAAAAAATTAAAGAACTGCTTTAGTCATTATATATTTAATTGTTGGTGATGACAGCATTTGAAAAGTTGAACATTATGCAGTAATTAATTTCTCTTGCTTTAATTTATACACATCTGACATGGCACATGAGTATATGTTTGTACTTCAGATTTGTGATTATACCAGTAAACTGCACAGGTTTTCATAACTTTTCATGGTAATGAATCCAGGATTCTAGAGAAAAAAAGGCTTGTACACTTTATATTTTGATATTTAAAAGAAAGTGATTTTACAGACAGTTAATATAGGGGATTCATGCTCTAAAATTCTATCAATTTGTTTCCTGTTTTTCAGATTGCAGGAGTTGATTATTTCCACTTACCTGTGTTATTGTGAACAAGTAACTTGGCCAGTGTTCTTGGCTTACCAATGTAAAGGAATGCTTGTATCCAGTACATTTACTTAGTTAATAAGTGAAATTAATAGAAAACGCAGATTGCAATACTGTAAAACAGAATTTATATGGTACTGAGGTTTTTTTTTCTGGCAACTACAATGAAGAAAAAGAAATATGTTTGTGCATCTACAGACCCAGATGTTTACAAAAGAGGCATGGTTCTTGGAATTAATGGTTGCATGCCCAATAAAAGCAAAACTGATAGTGAAGAAATGAATAATATTCAAGTACAGCAGTTGCTGACTCAGAAGACTTGTCTTCTGGACAAGAGAGACGTGCAATGCCATTAGTTGTGCTAATTTTGTAAGTTATGTCAAATGTTGTCATTAACTGGAAGAACAGATATATTCTGGGTAACGTAGTGATAAACAAGGTGACTAATTCAGAAGTCGTGAATGTGACAAGAGAAGGTTAGCTTTTGAAAAATATGCCTAGAAATCTAAGAAGTCCGGCTGTCAAGAGTAAAATGGAAGAATTGTGTTAAAAAATAGACCTATAGTAGATATTTGCAAAGAATATGGGTTCTGCCTACCTTTGGTTTGAGCATAAAACAAGAATGAAGTGAATTATTTTATGATGTGGATGCTGAATCTAATCAAAAGAAATTGAAACAGGTAAAAGTAGAACCAGGTCCTAGTGCAATATTATTTCATTCAGTAAAATACAATTTTAGCACTTTCCGACAGTTTAGTACTGACTGAAAGAGTAAGCCCCTCCCCATCTCATTGTGCCACTGTTTGTGTCTGATAACTCATTTGTAAAGAGACAGGTGGAGGATGGTCCATGGGAATGAATTTTAATTGATAATGGGGCAGGAGAATCAGTCTCTGGTACCTCAAGATGAAGCAGAAAATGTAATAGGCTTTGATATGTCAAAATAAAGGAAATTATCTAGTTTCAAGGGCTGAGAGAGAATTTGTCAAGCGTCAAGATGCCATCTGTAAATAACTCAACATTTTCCCCTTGCCATCCTGATGATTGTCATAGGTAAATGGGAAATAGTATTAGATTTAATTAATCAGCCTTTGGAACACAGGTTTGCTTGTGCATGCACAGCGATAGTCACTATTGCTTCTGAAATGCCTTCACCAGATGTGTGCATAGTGATAACCACTATTGCTTCTGAAACATCTTTACTATGTGATGAGGTGAAGCAAAAAGAGATGTACATTTCTCCAGAAGTATGCAGAAGGCCACAATGTGCAGAGTTTGACCTTTGGCAGCAGAACAAAAACAAACTGACTGAGATGTAGTGCAAGTGAAAACTAGAGTTTGTTTGTTTGTTTATTTTTTTAAGTCTATTTTGAATTTGTTAACCTGGGTAGAGCATTGTTTGACCAAGAGCAAGGCTATTAGGAGTGCCTCACAATGTCACCAAATAAATATGCAAGTGCTCTCAGAACTTAAATATGTCTCACAAATATCAGATACAATGAACGGTTTAAATATATTTAATAACAAATGATAAAAGAACAAGAAATACTCAGTAAGTAATCACAGTTGCATCAGAGTTCAAAATCCCAAGAAATATTTAAAACAACATTGCAGGACAGTCTCAAATAAATAAAGAAAACATATAAACTATACTTCACTATATTCCTGACTATAGCTAAAAGAATTATACTGTTCCCTAGACTTACTTACTCAGAGCAAGTAGGCAGATGTGATGAGTGGATGTTCTTGTCAGGTCAAAGACAAAATACAAAATGCTCAGTCTGTCTCTCGGATAGTTCTTAATATCTCAAATATTGCTGCTGGGATACTTGCAGAATGACATAATTTCTTGTCATCTGACCAGTTCCCAGGTTCAAAACAACCCCCACTGATGCAACTGTTAGCATTTAGCATCTACCTGTGAAAATGCATAGACCTCAGATCTATCAACAAATGGTGGAAGTTGTAAAATAATTTACATTCCTCCACATTTAAAGGCAACAGAAAAAAATTCTAGTTCTAAACATTATGTCTCCTGTTGCACTGAAACTGAAAGATAACATCTCTTTTTTTTTTATGGCCCAGTCATAAAGTAACTTAATTTCAACTATTCTTCTGAAATTTTGCAAGTTAATCTCCTGTGTTAAAATATATACATCTAAATAATTACAATACTGCATATACATTTCTGCTCCATACTTTACAAATTATGTCTTCAGCACATGTCTATACAATACGTGACATACAGTTCTAATACATCTGTAACACAAGCATCTTACATGAAGCATGTTGACATTCACAAATGACACACAACCACATACAAATTCCAGATAGCTGGGCTGGCCTTATCTCCTTTTGTTAAACTTCTGTATAAATCATATTAATATTCATAGGTTCGTACTAGGCTATCTGCCCTAGGGCATTTATAAGCCTAGCCAGAATGTGTTTGGCTTTCGCCACCCATTTTAAATTTATTTTGCTATGCCCTTTTTCGAGGTTAGTATGCTGTGCCTCTGTCTAACAGTGACACAGAAGTGATACCCGGGGTAAACCTACGATCTCCCATTCACTCATCAAGATTCCTCTTGAAGAGAGTCAATGAGGGACTCTGCCTAACCTGGACTGGGATTTTATTCCAGAGTGAAGGGAGCCTCTGGGTTATGAATCTGTCCCTCCAGCATGTCCTATTTATTTCAGTGCTGAGGTTCAAGTCTCTTGAGCGCGTAGCTCGATGGGATTTGGATTTTCTGAGGTGCAGCATATCCATTAATTCCGGGTTGGACATGGCTTTATACGTCAGGCACAGATCGCCTCTGAACAGGCGGTATGCCACTGAGTAGAGCTGGATTTTCTTTAACCGGGCAGCATATGGCATCTGTTTGAGCCCTTTGATCCTCTTGGTGAGGTACTTTTGGGGTCTTTCCAGTTGCTGCAGGTGTCTGGTAAGGTACATCCCAAAAGGGGCATTGTACTCAATTATGGGCCTGATGAGGGATGAGTAAAGAGGCACAATAACCTCCCCTAATCTAGATGTGAATCCCTTCATGATTAGGTGGGCTATATAAAATGTTTTTCTAACCACTTTGGCCACGTGGTTGTCAAATGAGAGATTGCTATCAACTTGGGTCCCCAGGTCCCTAATTACTTCTTCTGTACTTAATGGATTACCACCTTTGTGGTAATTTGTGGGCACTTTGTTTTTGCCAAAGGGGATGACTATGCACATTTTGGCGTTTAGCTTGTGGCCATGGCTCTGGCACCAGTTGTCTGTTTCTATGAAGCCCTTTTGGAGGATGCTTGTGTCGGCTGGAGAGTCAATTATGGTGCCCAGTTTGCAGTCATCTGCGAACTTGGTCAGCCACAGTCTTTCCGTGTTGGCCTGTACCTCCGAGAAATATATACCGAACAATGCCTATAATTATTTACAGAATTTAAGCTAGCTGGCTGGCAGTATTTCCTTATGTTACATGCTCTACTAAGTATTCCTTTTTTAATGGCAGCTTCTGTTCTAGATTCTATTGAAAACTCTACCAGTGCTGGTCTTTCATTTAGGACCCCCCCCCATATTTCTTTCTCTTTGCCTATACTCTGATAACAATCTTTGATGGGGAAGGCAATCTCTAACCTGCAGTCCAAATAAATTATTGGCAGCTTCCCAATCTATTACCTTTCCCTCTCTAGTTATTTGCTCCCAATGACTTGGTTCCTTTGCCAGTTTTCTCCAATAAATTCCAGCTCCCTCTTGCCTATCATCTGTATCCCTAACCATAGTCATCCCTATCAACAGAATCTCTTTTCTCCATTTTTGTGCTGGTTTAGTTCTTAGAATACTACCTGCTATTTTATGAATACTGTGTATGAGTTTTGTCATTCTCCGTAAGAGTCTGCATCCAAACTCCCAATCTCTATTTATTTCTTGAGTTTCCTCCTGTATCATCATCATTCCTTTCCACTGTGAATTATAGTTTTCTGTTTGTGCTATGTACAAGAGCCTTAACTGTTGCTCTAAAATAACCCTTCAAATTAGATAATCCTAGTCTGCCTTGTTCTATTGGAAGAATCAGTTTATCCCACTTGACCCTTGTTGTCTTCCCTTCCCAGATAAAATCATTCAACACTTTTTTAATTGCTATCCACAGCTTCTCATCTGGTTGATAAACATATGCCTGAATTGTGCATATGACTAAAGGGACTAAAAACATTTTAATTGCTTGTATCTTAGTATCCATATCAATATAACAAAGCTTCCAGTTTCTCAATATTTGTATTAGCTTCTGTTTAGTCTCTTCCGACATATCTTTAGCTGCCACAACAGAGTCATTTCTAATCCATACTCCTAAATACTTCATTTTTTCATGTCCCCATAAATATGGTTATTGCTGGGCCAATTTGGGTGTGGGTACATAATTTACTGCTATTGCCTTTGTTTTAGCTTCATTAATTTTGCATCTTGAAAAGATTTGAAACTGTCTTAAAATGTTCCACAACACTGTAATGCCTCTTTCTGGTTTTGTTAGTTATGTATAAAATATCATCTGCAAAGAAATCCAGCTTTTCCTGACTGCTATACCAATTATATCCTTGAATTTCTGAGTCCCTTATTTTCTTTGACAGTAGTTCTAAATATAATGCAAACAACAAAGGGGAAAGTGCACAACTCTGCCTGGTTCCTCTACTCAAGCAGAAGTTATCAGAGAGGGCCCACCCACTTTAATTTTTGCCTCAGATCCCTCATATATACTTCTAATCAACCTTATAATTGTATCAGGAAAGCAAATGCTTGCATTGCCCTGCTCGTGAAGTCCCAGCCTACTCTGTTAAATACGTTCTCTGCATCAAGACCCTCCAATGTTGTTGTGTCTTTCGGCTTTTCCCGGTTAGGAGTCACCACAGCTGAACTCCGGTCCGCTAATGATTGGCAGTAGATTTTTACATGCTGAGTTGCTGGCTCTGATGCACAACCTTCAACGAAGGTACACCCATTCACACATGTCTCCACACAAAAGACGCTCTAGCTGAGAATGGAACAGGACAAGACCCACCAATAACAGTGGTATTTGCTTACTTTCTGCTTCCCTCTGGATCGTCAGTGTTCTGTTAATATTGTCAAATGTTTGCCTCCCCTCCACAAAACCACACTGATCCATATCTATCAATTTTGGTATCACTTTTGCCATTCTTTTAGTCATTATAGACATAAACATGTTATAATCATGGTTTAGTATTGAAATTGGCCTGTATGAAGCTGGATCTGAAGGATCTTTACCCTCTTTATGTATTACAGTTACCACTGCCTTCTTACAGGATGTTGGTACTTCTCATCTTAAAATACTGTTAAACAAAACCTTCCAGATCTTTATCAGTTTTTTCCCTACTAGCTTCCACACTTCCACAGGAATACCATCTATTCCTGGGGACTTTCCTGTAGATTGGTTATGCATAGCCATTTTTATCTCATCTCTTCCTATCCTAACTGTTAGTAATTGAGCCTCATCTACCTCTAACCTTGGCATATTTAATTCTTCCATAAACATTTCCATTTATACCTTTTCTTGATTTCCATATTTCTCTGCTTTATACAAGCTTTCATAACATTTTCAAAATATTTCTAATACTTCTACAAGATCTCTTGTTGTCTTCCTTGTTATAGGCTCCCTAAGCTTGGTGACCACCCTTTCCACTTTCTGTTGCCTGAGTTGTTGTGTATTCTAAGGTTATATGTTGGTGGATCTCTGAGTAGTCTGGAGGCTAGCAGGGGATGGTCTCATTCTTGATAAATTAAATAGTTATGAGGTTAGTAGAAAGTCAGCAATTTTTCACATTTAGCTTTTTCAATGGTTTTGTAGTGGTGGTCATATCTTAAGGAGAGATTGAGGAAGCTGCACATAAATGGTAGATGCATTTCTTTTACAGGTTACAACAATTAGAGGGAGACCATATTCCAGCTGAATCAGTAAGATACCTTTACCTATGGCATTCCTAGTGGGTCTGGGCAGAAAAGGGGAGAGCCTATTAAACCACAGATGGACAGATGACACCATTCCAGTGACAATATAACATTTTAGCTAAAGTTGAGCTTTATATCAATCACGCCATCAGTGACTTTACAAAAACACAGGAAATTTTTTTTTTGGCAAAAGTTAAACTCTGAACACCAAGACAAGTTATTAAATTGCTAGAATGTGAAAGATTACAAAACATTTTTATTTTCACAGTAGCAGCCATGTAAAAGATTATTTATTCTAAGGAGAAGACTGTTGGTCTGACTCGTGATTAACTAGCAATTAATAGCTCAACACAGAAAACTGGGTGTACTACATGGTAACACTTACTGACATTTATTTAAAAAAAAAATAGTGTTGGGAAACTACAGACAAATATTTATTATGGAAGCTCCCAAGAACTTGGGTTTCAGAACATTTCAACATTAAGGAATTTATGGACGACTGTATGGAAATGTTCATTTTTCTAACTGTGGTAATTGGTATGCGTCACTCGTCTAGTCAGGATGAAGTAGACAAATATTGTGGGCTCTTGTTCAAGCAGCTTTATTATGTACAAACACATTAGAAACAAGGCTAAGTAACTTTAACTTGTATACAAACTAACATACATATACATGTTCACACTCTGGCTGCACTTCTCAAAATGGCACTGAAGCCAGCATATGCTTGCTATTTATATGCACGTTCAGTCCTTGGAAATGTTTCTTAAAGGTACAACACAGCTCACTATTCTACATCCTCCCTATTTGAGAAATGAGTCATGCTATACTGACAACATTAAATGACATGCAATTGATAGAGATACTTTTTTGTCATGCAGCTATACAGAACTAGATACATATATACAATCATGTCCAAGTTGCTGGGTATTTCACACTAGGTCTGGAAATATGACCAAATCATGTGACACAGAAATTAGAGTTAGGTTTAGCAACTGTGATTGTCTCTGCTGAATGTTCAACCTTCAGGATATCAGGACCATCATCAGAAACTGAAGTAGGAGTCAAGACGCGTTCTGGAACAGGAGCATCATCTGGATTGCTCTGAGATCTAGAGTCTATATCACAGGAACAGTGCTGTAGTAATGGATCTGATACAGGAAGATGATTGTGATTTCTCCTGTACTCCACACCATCTGATTTCACGAAATAGGATCTCGGCTCTGCAAATATACTTGTTACTTGACCAAGCCGGTCAAAGCCTTTCGATGTTTGTATCCTCACTGTGTTTCCTTCTTTCAATGGACAAAGAAATCTGTTCAATTTGTTATAACTGAACTTCTGGAAAGAATACTTTCTGAACCATTGGGCTTTGATTGCTTTGTTGTTTTTAGCTTTAGGGCTCAATAAACTGGAACTGATAGGCAGTGTTATATTGGTTTGCCTAGATAGAACTCTCTGAGCAGGCAAGCCAAGTATATTGTCATGAGGTATGTTTCTGAGATTAAGTAAATTCAAAAAGACATTGGTATTGTCACACTTTGACTTCTCCAGTAATTGCTTTGCACTCTGTACAAAATGTTAAGCCAGTCCATTTGTCTGCGGATATTATGGGCTTCTAGTAACATGTACAAAGTCCTATTCTCTTGCAAATTTCTGAAACAACTGAATGGTAAATTGGGTACCATTGTCAGAGATAAGCGTTTGTGGACTTCCATGGACTGAAAAATGATGTTTCAACTTGGTAATAACAGTAGTGGATGTTAGGTTAGGTAGTGAATTGATCTCAAACCAGTTTCAATAAGAGTTTACCAATACTAAGTAATGCTGATTGTTCCACTCGAGTATGTCAGTGGCTACTGTTGACCAAGGTAATTCAGGAACTTGACTTAGCTGACATGGTTCTTTTTGCAAATGCAGTTTAGTACTTTTCATACTGAACATGAAGAAAGTATTCTATCAATGTCTTTTGCTGGAGAAGGCCAAAATACTAGTCCTCTTGCCTTTCCTTTGGTAACTTCAGAATCTGGGTGACCACGATGCAAAATCTAGATATACTTTTGTTGTAAGGAAGCAGGGATAACAATTTTAGGACCTTTGGAAATAATGTCATCTTCCATCAACATCTCATCTATGTAAGGAAAATAACTTTGTACTTCAGGTGGTACACTCCTTCTGCACAAAGGTGGGCCATTTACAGACCCTGGAAACCACAGACCCATATGTCTCACTAGTCTTATATGTAAAGCCATGGAAAGAATTATCATGGAGATGATCAATATAGATATAGTAAACCTCCAGACATTGGACCCAACCCAGTTTGGTTTCGTAAAGGGCAGATCATGCCTACTCAACCTGGTGGATTTCTTTGAGAAGGTCACCAAAGCAATGGATGAGGGGAAAATCATTCACACTGCCTACCTTTACCTGGCCAAGGCATTTGGCACAATACCCCACTCGAGGATTGTTGACAAACTCAAGAGGTTAGGTACAAACTCCTATGTCACCCAGTGGATAGCCAATTAGCTCACAGACAGGACCCAGAAAGTTAGAAGTAGGGAGTCCACCTTTACAGTCACAAGTGGAATCCCTCAGTGATCAGTCCTTGGACCACTCCTTTTTGGCATTTACGTCTCAGAAGTTAAGGCAAATGTCAGTGGTCTCTGGCTGACTAAATTTGCAGATGATTGCAAATTAGGAGCTGTCATTGAATCTCACAATGACACAAATGTTCTCCAGGAGGGGCTAACACAGACAAACAACTGGTGTCATATCCTTTGGCAAGTCAACCATCCCTGGTAACTATCATATTGACAACACACCTGTTAGAGTTGACCCAGTAGTCAGGGACTTAGGGACACATATAATAAACTAGCCTTTGATCATCACATATCTACAGTGGTGAGGAAATCATTCTATGTTGCACAACTTATAAACAAAATTATGGCATCTAAGTCTAGGGAAGTCATTGTTCCACTGTATTCGGCATTCATCAGACTTATCATTGAGTACAATGCCCCCTTTGGTATGTACCTAACCAGGCATATCCAACAACTGGAACATCCACAGAGGTTCCACACTAAAAGAATACAGGGCATAAGTAATATGTCCTATACAGAACGCCTCAAGGCCCTATCCCTGTATTCTGTCTCCTACACGCTTTGGAGGGGAGATCTATGCCTGGCATACAGGGCATTGTCAGACCCCACTTTGATGGGCATCCTGCATATACACAACAGTACCATAAATACCCATTATAAAGATTTAAACCTTGTCTGTGATATAAATAGGACCTGATGGAGAGATAGGTATGTATCCCAGAGACTACCCTGTCTATGGAACAGGCTTTCCATCCATGTGAAGCAGAGTTTCCTCCCTAATCCAATTCAAGTGCAACTTGGACAATTGGATGGGAAACCAGAAATGCGTCCCTGGTTTGGCACCTATGTCTCTGATACAAACAGGTAACCTGTAAATGGTTCATCTCCCAGGACTATACTTACATTTATCAAGGGTATCAGAACTCGTCAGAGATTTGGGATGCATGGCTAGGCTTAAAAAGGCCTTTGTGTTCATTAACCAAGTAAACAGCTATGAACCTTTGAACACTAGATTGCTTTGATGGCCATCCAACATTAATGTAGTGGTTGAGCTTTTGCAAAATTGGATTAGTCTTTGTATGATCTCTCAGCTTATCAAATCTTGTGGTAGAAAAATTACGCACTTCCATGACATCGAAGCCAAAATTCTCTGCATCAAACTGTTCCATGGTATTTCTGGGTGATCTGAAAAAGGTATCAACCAGATAAAGAAGTTTGCCTTTTGTATACACCATTTTGAAGTCATACTTCTGCAATTTGAGCTTCATTCTTTGTAATCTTATTGGAGCTGAATGCATAGGTTTCTTTAAAATAGTAACAAGAGGTTGATGATCGGTTTCAATTTGAATATCCCGACCATAGATATAATCATGAAACTTGGAACATGCAAATACTATTGCCAAAAGTTCTTTCTCAATTTGAGCAAATTGCATTTCAGTTTGGGTAAGTGTTCTAGATACATAGGCTACTGGTCTGCCTTCCTGAAGAATAACTGTGCCAAGACCAAATTTTGAAGCATCACAGGAAAGAGTTACTGGTTTGTTGACATCATAGTATCTTAATGTAGGTGGGGTAGCTGTTTTCTGCGTAAGGTTCTCAAGTGCTTTCTGGTGCTGTTCCAGCCAAGACCATGTAACATTTTTATGTGTTAGCTCTCTCAAATGGGGCTGTCAGCTCACTGAAGTCTGGTATAAACTTGCCTAAATAGTTGGCCACACCAAGAAAAATTGTAGAGCTTGAACATTATCAGGTGTGGGCATCTCAGTAATAGCTGCTTGCTTGGACTGGTCTGGTCTCAAGCCAATGCTAGTTAATAAATGACCTACATATGTAACTTCTGGTAGTCTGAATTTGCACTTTAGAGGACTATGCTTTAAGTTCACTTCACTTGCTCTGTCTAAGATTTCTGTCATGCTCTGCTTCACCATTGCCACAGTGCAATAAATCATCTACTATTATGGCACAAGGATAACCTGAAATATTTTGCTCCATTGCATACTGAAAAACTTCACTTGCAGAATTTATTCCAAATGGCATCCTGAGGAATCTATATCTTCCAAATGGAGTACTGAGTGTAGTCAGTAATGAATATTTGCGATCAAGCATCACTTGCCAAAATGAACGTTTTGCATCCAAAACTGAAAAAATAGTGGCATTCGGTATTAGAGCATTTTCTTCAACTGTACACATAGGATGATGTGGTCTCTTTAATGCTTTGTTTAAATCTGTTGGATCAATGCATATTCTGATTTCATCTGAGCCTTTTTTATGAGCAGCTGCCATAGATGACACCCATTCAGTAGGTTCTGTAACTGGACAAATTACACCTTGCTACACCATCCTATCCAACTGAGCTTTGAGTTTATTCTTCATAACTGGCAGAACTTTTCTTGCCAGTCTGACCACTGGACTGACTTCTGGGTCTAACTTTATGGAATACACAACTGGAAGCTTGCCCAACTTGTCATCGAAAACATCAGCATATTCTGAAAAAATAGTGTCAGTGAAGCTGTAACTGGGACGTGCTTATATGATGAACTTTATTAAAAGAAAGCAAATTCATTCTCAAACTGTCTCTGAGACCCAATAATAACTGCGCAGGTCTTTGTATTATATAGAATAATAAGCTATAACAGTTCTTGGCCACATAACATGAAAGCATCGCTTTGAATTCCTTCACCTCCCCAAGCAACAAATTTCACACAACTGGCCACATTTAGTTGTTAACCAGGTCTCACCATAGCAAAAGTGTCTGTTGACATAACATTACACTTTGAACCAGTGTCTAAGTTGAGCTCTGTAGATTTACCATTGATCTGGACAATGCAAAATACTTCATTCTTTGATAATAAATCTACAGCATCAATCTTTTCACCAATTACTGATAACACCATCTACATAGAAAGTAGACCGCAACCCTACTTGATCAACATGCTTTTTCAAATTACCCTTCTTTATAACAGTGTGAGGCCTACTTGATTTGCAAAATTTTTGAAAATCGTTCCATTTTTTACACTTGTGGCATTGCTGACCAAATGCTAAGCACTTTTATCTTTTAGACTCATGGTTGCCACCACAATTGCGACAGTTAACAATAAAGATTGATTTGGGTTTTGCTAATTCACCCTTGTACTGCACTGAGCATGCTCTCTTTACTGATCTAGTCTTGGAACTAGCTAGAAGACTACGGGTCTGCCCTGGAAAACTTGCAAGGACTGCTGCTGCCATGTGCTTAGGGCTGCTTTTGCTAGCCGTGTGTTGCATGCTGTCTGCATTTGCTCTGGAGCCCGCTGAAACCACACTCTCATCACTTGCAAGCATATTTGTGTGGCTTTCTGTAACTACATGGATTTGACAAATCTCAATAGCTTTTCTCAGCATTAAATCACTGTCACGAAGCAAAATGTTTCTCACAACAGCACTATTAATACCACACACAAGCCTATCCTTTATTAACTCATCTTTTAAGTCACCAAACTTACACGTTTTAGCTTTGTTTCTCAGGTTAGTAATAAAAGCTGCAAAAGTTTATCCTTGCTTTTGATCTCTTGTGTAAAACAAATGCCTCTCTAAAGTAACATTAGTCTGGGAGTTGTACATTTCTCTAAATCTGTGCTTCAGACACTCAGGGGTTTTCCCTTGATTCAGCCTGTACAACAATACGATGATTTGCCCCTTCACCTTCAAATACTGCTGGCGCATATACAAATGAAAGCTCTCTTTTTGTGGCCTCTGACCCAGCTACGTTTAGCAAAATGAATGCCCTGGTGCATGCATCTTTGTTAGAATAAGCTGCTTGTATGAATATATCATATTCTTCCTCAAATATTCTCCAGTTCTCTGCAATATTCTGATCAAATGCAAGAGGACCTGGTTTACGAAATGCCTCTGATATATATATTAACATATACTAATGAAGACTTTTGCAATTTGCATGAACATATACACATGCATCTGCCAGACATTTATGCCTGTACTTGTAACTGTCGACAGCACAAGAAGCCTTTTAATAACTGAACTTTGCAAAATAAGTTTCCTTAGGCACAATAATACACTTGAAATCACTGTACTGTAAAAAGTCAATTCTCATCAGTTTAAGAAACATTTCAAATAACTGCACTGTGTGAATAAACTGGGCAGAAGAAGCTCAGAGTAAGAAACATTTCAAAGTAACTGCACTTTGCGAATAAACAGTACACTGAAATTTACCCCCAGTGGCTGTACTTTACTAAATAACTTTGTACAGTGCAAGAATCACTCTGTAATTAATAGTGTCTTTTTACGAATAGACATACCCAGCACAAGAAACTTTTCAAAATGGCTGCATTTTGACTGCACTTTATGAAATAGTTGCACTTTGCACACAATAAACTCTTCAGAATAAATGCACAGTAATAAACATTCACTGTAAGCACTTTTATACAGTTTGGGATACTTTGAATCGCTCTAGTTATGCTTTTTAGAGCTTCAGTCAATGCGAAATAGTAGTTTATACCAAAACACAGTAATTTGCCAAAAAACATGCAATTGCCTTGCTTATTTATGCTTAATGTGTCCTTTTTGCCCTTATTTATATTTGTTTTGCTTATTTAATCTCTTTTCATGCGCATTATACTTTCTTGCCCTTCTTTCAGCTTTTCCCGGTTAGGAGTCGCCACAGTGGAACTCCGGTCCGCTAATGATTGGCAGTAGATTTTTATGGTGCCGAGGTGCCAGCTCGATGCCCAGCCTTCAACGAAGGCATACCCATTCATGCATGTCTTTCGAACGCTACTCGACCATGGGGAGGACATGCAGACTCCACACAGAAGGCGCTCCAGACGAGAATCGAACGAGAGAACCTTTTGCTGTGAGGCGACAATGCTACCGCTGCACCACTGTGGCTATTGTTTCAAATCTAAACATGCTAGTTTTACTTTAAACATGCTTGTTTTGCAATTTTGAGGTAATTCTGAGCCCTTTATATGCTTCTCTGATAATCATTTTGTCAAATATCTTAATTTCAAACATTTCGTTTGATGAATAAACTTTTAAGCCACCCGTTTTCTTAATAAATGTTTCCATGCTATTAATTTGCTTAATAATGCACTTTGTGCCCTTGTAATGCTCTGTTGTATCTTTTTTATAAAATAAATTGTTCGTACAAGTTTTCATTACCTTCAGTCCATTTCTGGCCCTTTTTTGCATTCGTTTTGCTTAGTTTACCTTCACTGTTAACTCTGCACCTCGTGGCTCTGGAAAGTAGTCTCTGGAATCCCGGTTGTGACACCATGTCACTCATCTAGTCAGGATGAAGCAGACGAACATTGTGGGTTCTTGTTCAAGCAGCTTCATTGTGTACAAACACATTAGAATTGAGGCTAAGTAACTTTAACTTATATACAAACTACCAACATACATATACATGTCCACACTCTGGCTGCACTTCTCAAAATGGAAATGAACCTAGCAAATGCTTGCTATTTATATGCACATTCAGTCCTTGGAAATGTTTCTTAAAGGTACAACACAGCTCACTATTCTACAGTATGTATTTGTGATTTATGGTTCATTTTTAACTTAGTGCAAGTATTACTAGTTGTAATTAGTACACTGTGATCATAACTATATTATTTTAAACATTTTACAAAAATTATGTCTAAAATATATGAACACGGGCCGGATTCACGAAGGCTTGCACGGAGTCTAAGAATAGAGTAAGACTCCATGCAGCCAACATGTCCGCCGAGCGATCTAGGAACAGCTGGTAGAGGCGTGCAAGAGAGCTCCTAAAACGACTCTTACACGGACAGGGCTAGGATGTGCAAATTACCTCATTTGCTGGTGAAAGCTATGCAAATGAGGTAAATTTGCGATCCAGGAAACCCAAACCTGTCCGAGTAAGAGTAGTGTTATTTGCAGAAATGTACTCCATTGACAACTGAGTACCGTTCTGCAAATAGCAAAACGGAGCCGTGACAGCTCCAAAAAAAGGATGCATCCAGTTGAGGAAGCATACCAATGACCAAAAATACAGCCATTGGCAATGTTTCCCGTTGGAAAATAAAAAAAATATATATATCTTTTTTTTATCTCAATCTCTGAAGTTTAAGCGTAGCACAGTGCTGCGCAAACCTGCTGCACTTTAAAAAACAGAAAGCCAATAATTAAAAGCCACAAAAATGGATTTTATTGAAAATCTTAATTTACAGTGCAAGGGAATGGCAGGCTGAAGACAACATGGCTACCGAATAGAGGTTGCTAAGGGGAGAAGCTCAGTCTAAGTACTGTAACCAAGCATTAGTAGGCAATCCTATGCAAATGAGGGTAAGGATAGTGAATCCCAAGTTTACATAGCAAATGAGCACAGTCAGTGGAGTGTATGCGTGCCTGTATATCCGAGTAAGACTGTGTGCGTGCGTGTGCATGCGTTTAAGCCTGAGTAAGCATGTCTAAGGTTGTTGAAATGTGTGTAAACGTGTATGCGCGTTTTAGCAAGGATTAGCAAGTTTTAGTCCGTGTAAGCATGTGTGCGCGCGTGTGAGCTGGTGTGCACGTGTTTGCGCTTGTGTGCACGGCGCTGCCCCCCTGTGGAAACAGAAAGGGAAAAAGAAGCACAACCAATAGTAGGAAGTTAACCAGGGAGAACTAGCAGAGCTAGCAGGTGAAAACAATCAGAATCAGGCAATTACACAGGCAGTACAGTAGCCCAGCCCAGCACTTAAAACTCTGCAAACAACTTTCCAACATGTTTTCCTCAGAGACACTGCAACACTGCAGTAAACTAAGAGAAGTGAAAACTTAAAAAGCTTTACTGAGACAAAAAATGTTAGGGGCTGCCATTGCTGTTATAAGGAGACATATGCAACATGCTGAGGGTGGTGACAACGCGAATGCTGCTGGACAACCCACAGTGAGGAGACGGAGAAGAGTGTACAGGCCCAGGGTAACCTATCAGGGGCTACATGAGCTGGAGATAGTGGAGCGCTATAGAGTGGACAGAGACCTCATGCAGCAAATTATTGAGCTGTGCAGGCCACGCCTCACACATAGAACCAACAGAGAGGGAACCCATCCCAGTGGAAACCAAGTTATGTGTTGGCCTAAGAATACTAGCAACAGGTACCTTCCAGAGACCAACTGGTGATATGATGGGGATATCACAGGCATCAGCATCCAGGGTACTGCACCATTTCCTGGATGCCATGTCAGCACATGTCGGTGATCATGTATATTTCCCCAATTCCCGTGAGGTATTGGCCAGCAATATGCATCTTTTCCAGCAAATAGTGGAATACCCTGAGGTAGTGAGTGCAATAGACTGCACGCACATATGCATCAAGGCACCAGCCGGTGAGCGGGGTAGGGTCTACTTTAACTGCAAGGGCTTCCCCTCCATCAACTGCCAGGTCATGTGTGATGCCCAGGGCATAATACTGAATGTGTGTGCTGGTTGCCCTGGAAGCTACCATGATTCCCATATCTGGCATCTGACACAGCTGTACCAGACATTTGCCAATGGGGACATCCCTCATGGTCACCTAGTGGGGGATGCTGGATATGCACTGGAGCCATGGCTGATGACACCCATCAGAAATGCACACACACCTGAACAGGAACGCCATAATGAGGCACACGCACAAACACGAAATGTAATCTAGAGTGTGTTTGGGCTGCTCAAGTCACGGTTCCAGTGCCTGGACACATCTGGTGGAGCCTTGCAGTGCTCACCAACTACATGTACCAAAATTGTCATGGTATGTGCTATGCTACATAATATGATCCTGCGAAAACAGCTGCAGCAGGAGCAGCATAGGCCTGGGCCAAACAGCCCCCCACCATTGCCAAGGCCATCACAGGCAGAGCGTGACTTGGAGGAGGAACAACCTGAGCCTGCCCCAGTAGGCAGAAGGAGGCATGCCCAGTATGCTTTGGCCTTGCCAAAGAGGCAAAGCATAGCACATACACTGGCTCAGTAGGAACCCTGGAAATTATACCTCTCTGACTCGCACATATAGTAAAAGGGATGCCTAACTTTGACACTACCTGTTTTCAAACATGTATAGTGAGTATAGTATGTGCATCCAACATAGACAGCCCTGCAGCACCACCTGAGGCATGATTGCCATGTTTTAAGCAATATAAAGCAGTGCTAAACAGCTTTTACCACTATTTAGTATATGTAAACAAAATTGCACACACTAACTAGCACAACTTTGGTCAATGTTGAGCAATATTGGGCAACGTTGAGCAATGTTGGTTAACGTTGAGCAATGTTGGGCAAGCTTGGTCAAAGTTGGGCATAGTTGAGCAAAAGCAGGTAAACATGCTCATATTTACTTTACTGGTCCTTAAGCAGTCTGGTCTGCCCCGTATGAAAATATAAAGCAGTGACAGGCCTCGAACTCAGGATACTGTGCACTATAGTCACAGTACTGAACCACTAAACCATGACAGTATCTCACTGGTCAGCCTGTATGAAGAAATGTTGATAAGTCTATGCAAAGTATCTCATGGAAACCCTGCAGGTACAGGATAATCCCTGTCAAGTTATGACACAAAGGTGAGCCCTGCAGTAAAAATATAACTTGATTTTCAACACACATATAGTATAAATGTTAATATTGGGCATGTTCACACATGTTAACAAATGTAGTGGACTTCAGACAGCAACATACTGAAAGGTCACACTGGGCATGCTCACACACGCATGCTCACACACTTAGGCCATGTCTGAGTACAGCAGTGGGCCACACATATCTGGCAGTTGCATGTGTTAACCCAGGAACCTCTCACTATTCACCAGTCCTGCCTTGTGCACACAGTTATATGACAACAGACACATATATAATATATTGGAACCCTGTCATAATCAAATATGTACTGCAGATACTTAGGTTGTTCACAGAAAGTGGGAAAGCAAAGAAGATAAAAAAACTGCAATCAGTATCATCAATAAACAATGTGCACTCCAAACATTATCATAGGTTCATAGGTTGATACTAGGCTATCTGCCCTATTGCATTTATAAGCCTAGCCAGAGTGTGTTTGGCTTTCGCCCCCTTTTAGATTAGTAGACTGTACCTGTGAATAGTAGGTCACACAAGATAGCCCTTTTATGCTTAGTTTATTGTGCCTCTGTCTAGCATTGACCCAGAAGAGATCCCAGGGATAAACTTATGATCTCCCATCCACTCGTCAAGATTTCTCTTGAAGAGGGTCAGTGAGGGTCTCTGCCTAACTGGGACTGGGATTTCATTCCAGAGTGAGGGGAGCCTCTGGGATATGAATCTGTCCCTCCAGCATGTCCTATTAATTTCTGTGCTGAGGTTTAAGTCCCTGGAGCATGTAGCTCTAAGGGATTCAGATATCCTGAGGTGGAGCATGTCCATTAATTCTGGGTTGGACATGGCTTTATACGTCAGGCACAGATCGCATCCGAGTAGACAGTAAGCAACTGAGTAGAGCTGGAGTTACTTTAGCTGAATTGCATAGGGCATCTGTGTGAGTCCCTTGATCCACTTGGTGAGGTACTTTTGGGGCCATTACAGTTGCTGCAGGTGTCGGGTAAGGTACATCCCAAATGGGGCATTGTATTCAATTATGGGCCTGATGAGCAGAGGGGCACAATGACCTCTCTTGATCTAGATGTGAAACCTTTTGGGATAAGGTGGGCTATATAGAAGGTCTTTCTAACCACTTTGGCAACATGATTGTCAAAGGAGAGATTACTATCTACTCAGGTCCCCAAATCCCTAATTACTTCTTCCGTACTTAATGGATTACCACCTATGTGGTGATGTGTGAGCACTTTGTTATTCCCAAAGGGGATAACTATGCATTTTATGGCATTTAGCTTTAGGCCATGGCTGTGGCACCAGTTATCCATCTCTGTGAGACCCTTTTGGAGGATGCTTATGTCAGCTGGAGAGTCGATTATGGCACCCAGTTTGCAGTCATCTGTGAACTTGATCAGCCATAGTCCTCCCGTGCTAGCCTGTATGTCAGAGAAATATATACTGAACAAGAGAGGTTCCAGGACTGAGCCTTGTGGGATGCCACTTGAAACTGGTGTAGAGTCAGACATGGCACCTGCAATTCTGACCATGTGGGTGCTATCCCTGATCCAGTTTGCAATCCATCTTGTGACATATGTGTTGATATCTAAGCTGGTGAGCTTATTTATGATGCCCGAGTGGGGTATTGTGTTGAAGGGTTTTGTGAGGTCCAGGTAGGCTGTGTGGACTACCTTCCCTACGTCTATGGCCCTGGTAACTGTTTCAAAGAAGTCGACCAGGTTCAAGAGGTAAGATCTGCCCTTAACAAAGCCGAATTGGGAAGGATCCAGTGTCTGGAGGTTCCCGATGTCTTTGTTTATGAGTTCCATGATGATATGTTCCATAGCTTTGCAAAGCAGGCTTGTCAGGTTTATAGGGCGATAGTGTCCAGGGTCCGTTGTGGCACCACCTTTGTGGAGCGGGACCACTGTTGCTGTACGCCATTCCTTGGGTACATATCCTGTAGTAAGTCTGATATTGAACAGTGACTTTATGTGAGGGTTAAGTTCTTCATGAAGCTCATGTAAGACGCAGGCCGGGACACCATCCGGTCCCATTGATGCTCTGTTTTTTGCTTTGGAGAGGGCAGCTCTCACCTGTTCATCTGTGATGTCAGGGAGGCTACACTCTGTTGGGATGGACATTTGCTCGTTTAGGGGGATGGGGGGAGACATTTGCACTGAACCTGTCTGCCAGGATGTTGGCAATGTCTGTGGGTTCACTGTATTTTTTTGTAATTTTTCACTAACTCAGAGCATATCTGGGAGTTGCCACCCAGGCTCCTGACATAACTAAAGAAGGCCTTGTGATTCTCCTTAGTGTCTTGTGCAATTTTTCTTTCGAAGCTGGCCTTAGATGATTTTATGAGTGATCATAGCTTCTTGCTAGTACTGATCAGAGATGCCTTCCTTTTTGGGATTGTGCTCTATCATGTAGTAGCCTCCTCCTTTTGTTGTATAGCTTATTTATGGCCGGGGTCCACCAGTCAGGTCCCCTGCCTTTGGAGGAGTGAGTATTGGTTTTATTTGGGATAGCATAATCCATGCATTCCTGTAGGTGTCCATAGAATGCGTTTGTAAAGGATTCTGCTGTTTGAGCCGTATTTTCCACTGGCCCGGGGTCTTTGAAGGATACCACCTCGGTTTTGAGAAGTGTGACGTTTGCTTTTGAGAAGTTCTTCACCGAGATTACCTTGGCTGGGGTTGGGGACGGGATATGGATGTCCAGTGAGATAAATTTATGGTCTGACCTTACCAACGAGGGGTATACCTCTGGTGTGGAACATAGAGTCCCCATGTTGGTGATGACCAGGTCCAATATGTTTTCCCTTATTGTGGGCATGGTGACCAGTTGTGCCATAGCATTTGAGTTTATAAATTCTAGCAACCGTTGGGCGAGGGTGTTGTGGCTTGAGTAGTATTCCCAGTCAGTGTTTGGGTAGTTGAAGTCACCCAATATAATGGTGTTTGGAGAGACCTTCATATAATCCAGTGTTCTCAGGAAAGCCAAGTGGGGTTCCTGAGTTTGAGAGGGTGGTCTGTAGCAGGCTACAAACTGAAAGGCAGTTTTGCCCACTGTTAGTTGCACATGGATGGTCTCCGATGCTTCGTGCAGTGCTACTAACCTGGAGGTGTGTGTATCTTTGATGTATATGGATACTCCACCTATTTTTGTGGTTCGGTCTGAGTTTTGTGGCCGAAAAGCATGGTATGAAGTATAACCTGGTAGTGCTGGGGTGCTTTCTGGAGCCTTGAACCAGGTGTCTGTTACTGCACAGATATCAATATTCTCCATACTGAGGAGAGCCTTGAGTGCGTGCATTTTGAGGTTTAGACTTCTGGCATTGAGCAGCATTACCCTTAGTTTCTTTTACCTTGTATTGTCTATGGAGGTGGGTTTGTCTTTTAAGCCTTGCCTAAAAAAGGTACTATAGGGGTGGCAAGAGCCTTAGCCAGTATTCGAAAGCCCAGGGGTGACAGGTGCAAGCCGTCCCTAGCGAAGCAACGTGGCTTGTCGAGCATGTCATCCCAGGCTGACAGACACTGGATCCCCTTTGAATGACACCAATACGTTAGCCAACTGTTAAAATTGATCATTTTGTCTTTATACTGTGGCATCATTCTTGGTGAGGGTAAGATGCTACACAAGGTCAGGGTCATACCGGCCTGGGCTACATGATCAGAGAGCTCCTCTATATCTCTTTTCATGTAGTCCAGGGAGGAACATCTGAGGTCATTCACACCAGCATGGACAATGATGGAGCCATATTTGTACTTGCTTTGGAGTGACCTGAGTGCATGTGTTATGTGGCGGATCCTGGTACCCGACAGACAGCTCAAAGTGACCTTCTCCTTGTTCAGCCTGGAGAGTGGGACATCAGTGTGTCTGACAATAAAGTCACCTATTATAAGTGTATTAGGTGTGCTGTTTAGCCTTAAGGGCAGTGACTGTGTGGCACACTGACTTTGTGAACTATGTGATATGTGGGTATTGTTGTGGGGTAGCAGTTGTTCGGGTGTCTGCTTTAGAGGTCTCTGCTGCTTAGGCAGATTTTTATTTAGAGCCACCGAGTATGTTTTTGTGTGTTAATGTGTTTGGTTTGCTGTTGCTATAGGTCTATGTGAGACTGGATTTATGGTGTATGTGGTTACCTTCTCCTCCTGATAGACTGTGCCAGTCATGGGTCGAGAGAGCTCAGCCTCCTGTTTGTCTATATAGTTGCATCTCTCACATATATCTGAGTTTGTTGGGAGGAGGAGAGGGTTGACTGTGTACATAAGGCAGTTGTAACATTGCCTCAAAATTCCCATATTCACCAGCTGGACTGGAGAGTACACATGAAACTGACCTTTGGACATGTCAGGATATTATGATGAAATACTCTTTTGACTGATCAAAAAGGATCAGTAGGGTGTTAAGTGTGTAAAAGAGTATAACATGGGTTTAGTGCTTAGGTTTGTTGGTGATTTGGAAAGATTATCTGCGAAGGAGTCCAGACAGAACCATGACACTTCCTTCAGCTATGTCACAAATAGCAATGTGCACTCATATATGTCCTGAGTCAGGGCCAACTGTAAATGACTGACAATGCCACCATCCTGTCAGACAGGTCCATACATACATACCCACCTCCCACTGACAAAAGGCCCTATCATCATACCAGGAGATATCACATGTAGAATGGGTAAACAGCTCCTCCCAAAGCCGAAAACATGGCATCAATTGGATTACATTGTTTCCCTATATGTGTCATAAGTGAACTGCAGAACAAACAGACCCTGCACCTGAACAGTCTGTTGAGCCTCACTCTCTCTACAGGATCTGAAACTGTTGAATGGGTTACAGCAACATATGGCACACCCCACAAGTGTTGGTGCACAACAGACCATGGGAACTATAGTCCTATAAGCCTATGAAGTCTGATCTGCAAGGCCATGGAGTCCATCATGATTGAAGTCATAAACAGAGCTATTGGAAGCCGACAAACACACAACCCTACCAACTTTGGTTTGGTCATGGGCAGATCATGGTTCCCAAACCTGCTAGACTGTTTGCAAGGCAGCAACCCAGGACATACATCACTGAAATTAGCTACACACGTCCCACATAGACTTTGAATAGCTCTTTTCCAACATCCCAGACACGTCATATCCACAAAATCAACAATCTGTGCATAAATATGTATTGTCATATGATGGATTGGCAATTTGTCCACAGATAGATCACACAAGCTAAGAATTGTGGAGTCCTGTTCAAGCTGTTAACACCTGCTGTCCCCCATGGTTCAGTCCTGGGATTGCATAAAACAAAGTGCACATACATTACCATGTCCAGTCTGATGTCAGCATCCTACAAATATAGCAGGAGAAATGAAAACACCCAGTAAAGCATATAGCGCATTGTGTTAATGTGTATCTCTCTAGTATCATAACATAGTTAGGTAGGGGGTTGAATCCTGCAATTGCTGAGTGTGTGTGTGTGTGTGGGGGGGGAGTATTATGTGTGTGATGTCCTTTGAGAGGAGTGCCCTTTTTGGAGACTAGGAAAACAAATTAAAAGAGGTAAATTCCTCTTTGGCAAGTCTGATTATGTCAGCATCCCACAAATACAGCAGTGGAAATGAAAACTCCCAGATACAGCAGTGGAAATTAAAACTCCCAGTAAAGCATATAGCGCATCATGTTAATGTGTATCTCTCCAGTAGCATAACATAGGTAGGGGTTTGAATCCTGCAATTGCTGAGTGTGTGTGTGTGTGTGTGTGTGTGTGTGTGTGTGTGTGTGTGTGTGTGTGTGTGTGTGTGTGTGAGAGTGTGTGTGTGTGTGTGTGTGAGACACTGTTGGTCAATGTGTTGTGGGTTTTGCTTTTACTACTGTATAAAATATCAGTAAAACAACAGTATGTGCATTGCACACTTCAGGTATCTGTTTGGCAAATACATATATGTACATGTGACCTCAGTTAGTTCATAGGTGTGAAGCCTGCTTTCTACATGACTACATCTGTTACCTTTGACAGTTTGTGCTGCTGCTTCTCAGACCTTAGGTCACATATGTATGTTTGTGACAAGGCCAGCCACTGTAGTGATCTGTGGCCTAGGTCATCTGTGTCACACACACCCATGACAGTTTCTATAGAATAGTGTGTGAGGATTCATGCCTGGGGTATATTTCAGACATGTTCAAACACAACAAAGTCTGTCAGTAATGAGCATTCATTATAGGTGTACAACAACTTCGTGGATATGCATACAGACCCCTTATTGCTTATGTGATACACCGAGGGACTTCAGAATACCTTTGGAAATGTAAATACCAAAGGACAGATGACATAACATGTGGCTGTATGTACACATCGGTACCCCTTCTACATGTTGTGGGCTACTACCTATGTGGTACTTTCGGGATACTATGTTTAGTAAATGTGGATAACTATGCTATAGTTGGCTTATAGCTTTACAGCATGGGTTGGTCAACAGGTATCTGTCTGTATGATACTGTTGTGGAGGATAAGTGTCTCATCAGGAGACTGCATTGTAGGCCACTGTATGCATTACCAGATGTGGACGGACATATCCCTAGTGTGTTTGCTTGTACCTAAGAGGGCTACATGCTAAACAGGAGTGGTCCCAGGAATGGGTGGCGGTCAATACCACTGGTTACTGATATAGTATAGTACTGGAAGGATCCAAATGCTACTGCTTATCCTACATCTGTGTGTCAGTTGTCAAGACATCATCTAACGATTGGTTATAGTCAGGCTGTTGAGGTTGTGTATACTACCAGAATGCAAACCAATGACCAATATTAACAGTATCACCCACAGCATAGTGTCAAACCATGTTATACACACATGTGTACCCAAGCTGAAACATATGTGTAGTAAAATGCATACTGGCCACCAATAGAAAATATGAAGGGTTAACACTGTGTAATACAGGGCATGTCACCCTTCCCATGTGTCCACTATGCACGTACATGCAGACAGTGCACTTCCACCATGTTCACAAATGTACACCTGCAAATCTGTACTGCACACATCACACACGTACTGTCCACTCACCAACACATGCTGACAGAACTACACACATCAGCCAAGTGGCACATGGGCAGACAATACATTTTTAGAATTAACACTGGTGTAAACAATACTACATTGATAATCATAACTTTAATGCATCATGTCTGCTCAGATAAACCTACAAGGATATCATTATACTTTACTGTTGACAACATGCTAACATTGCTGCACTGCTATTACGTCACCCTGTGCATCAGCACCATGTTAGCCTGTTCCTGCATCAATGTTACAGATGACAGGAGGTGGCACAGTTTCATCATATGCACAGGGTGTGTTGTTGGTTTGCCAGAGCCCATCAATGACCCATCCAATCGACATGTATGTATGTATGTGTGTGTGTGTGTGTGAGGGACAACAGTACAGCATGGGTCAGTGCTGATGTAATGTGTGTGTGTATGTGTTAGCCCTAGGTGTTTGGTTTATGTGTGTGTGTCTGCATGCACACAGTTCCACCATGTGGCTGCCAAATACGGGAGGTTGTGGGATAGCCACAGACTGTACCTGCCAGGCTGTACAGATCACTGTCTCTGGCCACGGACACAGTACCTGTGCCTGGTAGGGGTGCCACGGACAGTATCGGGTACTAAGCCAGACTGGGTACTATCATCAGAGGCAGAGGGATGTCAACTGGAACCATGTCCCTGCTGGGACTGGCCAGAGCCATGTGCACGTGGTCTTCTAGGATGGTCTATTGACAGCCCAGCCCCAACATTGCTTGGGCTGGTACTGCCACTACGGGAGCAGCTGTGACTTGTGAGTCATTTGCGACGACTGCCAGCTGATGATGTTGCTGGCATACATCCACATCAACGTCTCAGCCATCCTGCACTGTCCTGGCACATGGACATGACATTGTGGAGGACATCTAGTGTCTCCCCCCCAACGTCTATCAATGACCTCGGTGTAATTACAGATGGCACCGGCAAGGTCACGGATACTGTCATCGATAGCGGTGTTTTGGGCCCTCTGCGCCCTTAGTCCCTGTCTGGTGTACCGTTCCATACGTGCCTGTGTCTGCATTACAGCCTGGAACATACCTGAGGTTGTAAGACCTGTGGGGGCACGTCTGCCAGGGGCATTATGACCAGCAGTGCTCCCACGAGAACCCCTGGACATCTGCCTATGTGGTACCGTTCCAGGAGTCTGGGCATGGCTGCTGTGAGGGGATGCATGTGCCATAGATACCACACTATCCTGGTCAATGCCTACTGTATGCTGTCCCTCAGCTAAGGCCATTGGTGATGAGGGATGTATTGGCAGTATGAATGTGCACATAGATGGGGTGGAAAGCTGTTTACTGTCGATTGGCGGACCAACGACAGACTCTGTCAAACCTGCCTGTGCCACAACACATGTATCATCATGTCCACTATTTGTGGCAGTGACTTCAGGTTCCCTGCTGCACTCAACCAACACAACCTCAGCACCTGTGAGAAGAAGACAGGAAACACACTTTACAATCTGTACATGATGTTAGCACACATGCGCACATGAACACATGAACACATGCACACATGCACACAAATACACTACTCAGTAAAGTTGACACATACACACACACACCAACAGCAATACAGAACATACTCATTAGTGGTTGATGGTGGAGTACAGTATCACAATCCAAAGAGTCCTATCACACGTGTCAGCATGCAGGATGTGTGTTGCTCAACAGCATGCAGTGTGAGTGTAGAGAGTCCTTGTTAATAACAATATACATGTCTTTGGTGCATGTGTGTTGTTCAATGATTGGCCTCACCCTGGAACACAATGTGTACATGGACACAACATTGCTGTGCAAGTATGAAATGCTTCCCAATGTCCTGTGGACCATCACTCATAGGTATACATACCATGGCCGGATGCACACAACTGTCAGGTGTATAGCAATGAATGCTATGTGTAGTACTGTAGTTACTGTAACTTCTAACTATCGCCCTATCACCTTACTTTCCCCTCTAGCTAAGATAATGGAAAAATGTGTTCACAAACAATTACTTACTCACCTACTACAAAATAACCTACTTGCAAACTGCCAACATGGCTTTAAACCATTCCACAGCACATCGACTGCCCTCTTATCCTTTACAGATTCCATAAATAAAAATCGTAACAATAACTCTTTCTCCTCTGCCCTATTTATTGAGCTGTCTAAAGCCTTTGATATGGTTAACCACAAATCACTACTTGACAAACTAATTGCCCATTCTCTCAACCCTCAAGCTATACAATGGTTTAGGTCATATCTGGAAAATAGACAACAAGCTGTTCTTTGGCAAAACAATTTATCTTCACTACTACCAGTCAATATCGGAGTACCCCAGGGCTCTATCCTAGGTCCCCTTCTCTTTTCTTTATTTATTAACAACCTACACGACACCATACCACAAGCCACATGTATTCAATACGCTGATGACACCACCTTAATCTGTACTGCCAAGAACATAGCCACTCTACACTCCCTTACCCAAACTGTTTCTCAAAATGTTGAAAACTGGTTTATGCAACACTGCCTCCTCCTAAATCCTAAAAAAACTAAGTTATTGCTTTTCACCCCTACTCACAAATCACCTACTCCATTCCTCTCTTTAACCTCCAACAATGGTACTATCATTACCCCAGATACTACAACCCGCCTTCTAGGTGTAACTATTAATAATCGTCTCAGCTTTGACGAACACATCAACTTCACTATAAAGTCTGTTAATAAACAACTTGGTACCCTCTATAGAATCAAAGCCTTCCTTAACCCTTCTGCTAAGAAAACTATTGCCCAAACACACCTCATTTCTACCCTTTTCTATACCGCTATCATTTATACTAACCTATCCAAAACTAATCTCTTGAAACTCTCCACCTGTTATAATAGCATAGCTAGATTTATCACAAGCTCCCCCTTTAAAACTCACCACTGCATTAACCTCAAACAACTAGGTTGGCTAGAATTGAAAAAACACATAATCTGTCAACAATTACTCATCACACAAAAGATCCTATACCACCCTAACAACACCCCTATCCTTACTAATCTAATTACACCTTATACAAATCTTTCCACACTATGTTCTGCTAATAAGCTTCTAGTTTCCTCTAAAAAAGCTAAAAACAAAGCCGGGGATTCTCTCTTTTCAAACACTACAGGAAAAATCTGGAACCAGCTTCCCTCAGAATTATCTTCCCTTGCTTCTACGCCTCTTTTTAAAAAACACCTAAAAGAACATCTAAAAACTCATTGGCTTTGCCCATGCACTAACCCTGACTGACATTGGTCTCTCAACTTTTATTTTTTAATTACCCCTTTTCCCTACTCCTTTTTACCTAACTATCCAATTCATATTACTTCTTCTTTGAATGATGTATACACCACTTGTCCTCTCCTCCCTACCTGAGACTTGCACATACCTTCTACTGTGTGATGAATAATCAGTTAGTAGAGTCTCTATTAAACTTGCTATAATTTGAAATGTATTCTTATTTACTCCTTTAGACTATTCTACTCGCTATGATAGCTATGTATTTTTATAAATTATTAACTGTTGTAGTTCAATAATGTATCATGAATTCTCTTTTTAAGACTAATACTAAATTATTCTGTAATCCTTCTTATGCCTATACATTGTTAACTTTCGCACTGTTCATGCTTGGAGCTTTTCTCCCCGGGCCTCTACTGAAAATGGACATATATCCAGCTAGACTATCCCGGTTAACAAATGTAAAATAAAAATAAAATAAATAAATAGTGCCATGAGCCATCATCAGGCAGCATCATGTGGTCACTCAAGGCCACTAATGTATGCCACACTGGCAACTATCTTGCTGCATCTGACCTGCACCACTTTGGCTACATTAACTATTTTACAGGCAGTTGTTACATGGGTATGTAAGGTGTTCAATAGGGAGCATTGCCTAACATGAATGTGTTGTGTGTTGAAGAGTGTCGCACTGCCCCATGCTAGGCCTCTACCCCTCAGGTATAGTATGTGTGCTGTGTTGATGACATTAGGGATACTGGAGTTTGACCTTACAGCAGGTGTCTAAATACACCATGTGTATCATATTAACACTTACTGCATATGACAAAGTGGTGTATGTTGTGTGCATGTGTATTGACTCTGCCTATACAATGTCCACTACAGTGTACCACAATTGGTTGGGATGCTCTGTGTATTGCATGTGTTTGAGGCAGCTACTCATGTTACTGGGGTGTGCATAGTCCCACAGAAAACATGCAAAGCATGCAGTATGTGTAGGTGTTTTACATGTGTATATGGCCTACAACTCTCCTATGACATGCACATGTTATTTGCTATATTAAATGTAGAACGCTCACCTGCATGGGTCTGCTGTCTTGCTATCACACCAGAGGGACCTACAAGGATATGAGACAGTTTGTCAGTGTCAACAACTATGGCATTGCTGCTGTGCGTTTGCAATTTTACAGTAGTACAACAGGTGACAGTCACAGGCATACAGATTATGTACCAAATTATCAGTATGACACGACTCCAGGCTCCACATCTTCTAAATACACAGTACACACCTGACATATGCATGTTCTAATAATCGAGCTAAGTTACCTGTTTACCTGTACGCTCTGAGTCAACTTGCTGGGTGACTCTGGCCTCCATGATGACACATGTCTTTTGAAGTGGTTGGCCAGGAGCCACCATGCTGAGGAGCAGCTCTTCCACTCTGGTGAAGGGTGGATGTGATGCTGCACCACCACCTGTGGCAAGCTGTTGTCTGTGGACATCGGAGGCATGCTGCTGGACATGTCTAATTAAATCACTGCAGTGATGGCGTACCTGCGCATAAGTCCGATTATGCATGCCTACGTCATTCACCCGACAGACAACATCTTGCACAGTGCAGTGCGCCCATGCTGGTCCTGGCTGGTTCTGGAGAACAGCAGGGTGTGATGTTGTAGTAGGGCGTCTAGGATTATTTCCTCCTCTTCAGGGGAATATGCAGGTTTGTGATTGTGAGACATGTCCCTGGAAGACAATAAAACAATAATTGTGAGCAAGTCATGTGGCACACTTAACATTCTAAAGTACAGGCATCAATGAAATGCCATATATAGCAACCTATTGGCTGTCAGTAGATACACAATTTTAATACCACATATCAGTGCTCAGCCCACAACTGCCTGACAGTGCCTGGCACATTCTATATATTAAACCATGTTCTGCACAGCAACAAAGTGAGTATGTAGTATGTAAGACTATACAACAGTACATGGCACACTGTATGTGACACAATGCACCACCTAGCCACAGGAGGTATATATCAAGCTAATGGATAAAGAAAGATGTCATCCATTGCCATTGCAATGAATGTAAAGTACACTTACAGTATTACCAGTATGCCACAGTAGTCTTTGATGTCAAACCCCTGCCTAACATATGTGCACAGTTGTTGATATAGGTGGCATAATGCTGTACTAGACTATACATATTGCTAGATACACACGTATACCCTGTAACACAGATATGATTGAGGGCATGGTACAGGCATAATTACACACACATCAGACATACATACAACACACAAATGTATGCCAACCCAGATGAGCTTTACCTGTGTACCATACAGTACTGTGTGTCACTACTTACAAAACCTTATGCCTGAAGTATGTAATCTGTGAGGACTACAGGGAAGACACAAAACAGTGTTTCCAAGCAATGTGAACTTACACCATACTGTACTGTTTAGGCCTACAGTTTAAGGTAGTACTACAGTTCATATGGGAGTTGGATTCACCAGCAGTACCACTCACTAAGCATACATGTATTGCTTTAGCCTACAATGGGACACCACAGCCGACAACAAGGGACTACATCACACCGTATGCCATACTACTTTTTCTGCCTAGCAATAGCATGCACATCTTTTTCTGGGATCACAGCTAGGACACAAACTACCATGACAGAAACAATTTCACACTAAGCTATCACAACTTTACAGACCTTGCACGCATTCACCAACACATTCACCATCACACTCAGTCAACCTCACATAGCAATTATTGCACTAAATACATGTGTGTGTGCTTCGTGTCATGGGTAGGTAATACGCTATTGGCCCTAGGGCCTACAGCAGCCTAGCCATATGCTACCCTGGCCTTTGACACACATGTAATTTAATTTCACTTGCCCCTGACAACCAGAGCCACAGAGGTGATTCCCGGGGGGTATTTCCTATCTCCCAAACAATCATCAGGAGTATTTATGACAACTGCTAATGAGGAGCTTTGTTTGCTATTGATAGGTGGTTTGTTCCAGAGTATGGCATGTCTCTGAGTTAGGACTCTATCCCTCCAGCATGTGCTGTTTAGTGAGCTGACAAGGTGTAGGGCCCTAGAGCGTGTATCTGGGAGGGATTGTAATATGTTTACGTGGAGGATGTCCAACAGCTATGGGTGTGACATAGCTCAGTATGTTAGGCAGAGGTCACCTCTGGGTAGGCACTATGCAGCACAGTGTAGCTGTGGTTTTGTGAGTCGGTCTGCATAGGGCATCTGTTTGAGGCTGGTATTACTCTTTGTGAGGTATGTCTGTGGCCTTTCCAGTTGCTGCAGTTGGCATTGTACTCTCTAATGGGTTTTAAGTGTGATAAGTAGAGGGGAACACTGACCTATATTCCCCTAGATGACACACCTTTTGTAACAATGTGTACCATGTAGACAGAGTACATGACCAGTGTGGCACTGTGATTATCAAAGGGGAGGCTGCTGTCCACCTGTGTCCCATGTTCCCTTATCACACCTTCAGTGTTAGGTAGACTACCACCTATGTGGTAGTTAATGGATACAGTGTTCTGGCAAGAAGGGATGGCACTGCAGTGTCAACACTGAGCTTCAGTCCATATCTTGGTCGCCAGGCACCTGTCGCAGTAAGTATGCCCCATGTCTCTCTCCCTCTATCTATATATATATATATATATATATATATATATATATATATATATATATATATATATATATATATATATATATATATATATATATATATATATATATATACATATCTATATATATACATATATATATATATATATATATATATATATATATATATATATATATATATACACACACACACACACACACACATACATGCACACATACATATAAACATCCATTGCTGTACATATAGATGTACATATAGGCACATATACAGTCCACTATTCATGGTGGGAATATCACTTATGCGACAGTTGTGAGATATACAGTTATGTAATAATATTGCACAGTATTGTGCAGACTGCATTGAAGGTGTCCTCAGCCCATGTAGCTTTAGCAGGCCTCACTGGCTACAACACTGCAAAAATGACAGAGCATACCCACAGCGTTTAACCACCACATGTCATATACCAGCACTGCATGCTATTGTCTTTTCCACACACTACAACCTACATAGAAATATGCACATAACAACCTTCAACAACGTATATATGTACACCCTTCACAAACAGTTGCAGTATGTCCCTTGCCCTATGCACATGTACAGATACATAGAGATACATACTGCTGCCACATATGGATGATTCACAGTATGTAGAGTACTCTTCATAAACATCTACTACATGCCAGCAAATACATATGTGTTACATACCTTTCATTTGTATTGCTGTATTCCATTTGTTTTTAAAGGAAATGTTTTTATTTTTCCTTTTTCTTTTCTCTGTCTGTTGCCCTTTCTTTTTCTGTGTTTCTCTCTGTCTTTGTCTGTGTCTGTGTCTATGTCTGTGTCTCTGTCTCTATCTCTCTCTCTCTCTCTCTTGCTCTCTTGCTGCAATGAGATTATTGCATGTGTAGACAGCAAGTACAGCCTGATTTTCTAGGTATCTGCACATGCGCATGTGATGGCCTCTGCACCAATTGGTGCTCACTATTTACTAATTGCATGCAGCCTGCTGTGTGGTAATTGCACTACTCACTGTCATAGCAGCCCACTGCTATAAAATGCTAGGTTAGATAGGCGTAGCCCTTTCAGCTTTCCAAAGTGGGGACCATGCTTGTTTGCTGTGGACACCGTTGTGTCAGTCAGAAGGTTGGTATACTTCTTATCTCTGAAGCTAGTGTTGTAGCCAGTGATTTGCATGTTGTACTCAAACCTGAATGTTGCTGCTTCTAGTACACATGTCAGTGTAGACTTTTACTCACCCCTCCACATGCTTACACAAGATACATGGGAGTATGTACTTTCTTTTCTAATTAGACAATTAACTGCCATACAAAAGTAGTTATTGCAATGTATTCTTCTGGCACATGAACTGTTTGTGAACTACTATACTGTAAATATTAATTACCTCACTTCTGAACAGTTTGTTGTTTATTTGTGTTGATATTAGCACGGGCTGCTCTAGACAACTGTACACATTTCAGTATTGAGTATGCCTACCAACATCCTTGGTAGAGCCTGAATACACAGGTATATTGTTCTTTTGGGTAGGGGTGCAGAAGTACAGAGAGCATTATATATTATCGTGTGATGTTTATCTTGCTGAACATACAGGGTTGCTGTGTACCTGTTAGTCTAACAAGGCAAGTAGTCTGTCTGCGTAGCTCCCACTTGTGGACATATCCAGATGGTAGCCAGAGGTTGGCTTATTATTCTTTGTCTGTGCACCACACTGGTCTTTTCTGCACTGGAACAATGGCATTGTCAGAGTTGGTTGCTAACAGTACATGGCTACATCCTTTGATATTTCTGTGTTGTACTCCTACATAAGGGTATGCTTGTGGGACTCGTTCCAAAGCTATTTGCAAAGTGTGTAACAGCAGACAAGCTGAAATGCCTGTGTGTTTCTGCCTCTGCCAGGCCTCTGACTCAGGTATATATGACTGTTGAGGACTGTATATATGCTTCACAGCTACTGGCACTTCCATCAACCACTTTAGATGGGACTGCCCAACTGTGGGTTGACAGCACTTATTACAACAGTACTATTTGTATAATGCAAGGGTACAACAACATTTCAAAGTAAGTGACACAGACACACTCCAAGTATTATACCTTTATTAATTACATTACACACTTTTCCACAGGCTCTCTCCTTTATTTGATATTACAGTGCATACGGAAGACATATTCAAGACATATTATACCTTTATTAATAGGTTAGAACACTTTTTTTCAGGCTCGCTCACTTATTTTATATGATAGTACATGCAGAGATATTATTCCAGACATATTTTACCTTTCTTAATGGGTTACTACACTCTTTTTCTGGCTCTCTGACTTATTTTATATAACAGTACATGTAGAGGAATTATTCAGGGCATTTTATGGCTACAACACTTTCTTTCATGCTCTCTCACCTATTTTATATAACAATACATGCAGAATAATTACTAACCTGCCTGGTGGCACAGCCTTAGCAGCCTATCTGCATAGGCTTGCTGATTCGCAGCACAGACACCTGCAGCTGGGAAGTAAATGAAGGGATATTGAGACATACCTATCCATTATATAGACTAAATTAGCATGTCTTACATACTGCATTCCAGGCTACCTACTCAGTAGTGGGGCATCTTGCATGTCATGGGCCTCCTGTATCCATTGGTTCAGTAGGTCCTGCTTCCATCTCTTCAGGTCTGCATGGTGGTGACGGACCTGCTCACCAGTCTGAGGAACGCCTGTGGCACTGGTGAGATCATGAGCTAACTGGTTCCAAGCCTCTTCTTTGTACTCCGCCCCTTGGAACTGGTCCTGCAGGAGTCTTGACTCATGATGGTGGACAAGGAGGAAAAACATGTATTTTGACTCCTCGTTTCCCCAGCGTTGCGCTCGAAAGCGAGTACCCTCTCCAGCACCAGCCATTCTAACTGCAGATGGGAGCTACAATCAGTTATGGCGAGTATTCCCGCCTATGGGGCTTAAATATGCCGCATTTCTTGCACTTTTTTGTGATTGGCCATTTTTGAAAAAGCTCAGCTGACTGCAGACCTGCTTAGCAATGGTAAATCTACCATTTATAAGTATATGTATGTTAACAGTGGCTGTTTATCCTAAGCTGTCATGGCTTAGTGGTTCAGTACTTTGATTATGGTGCACAGTGTCCTGGGTTTGAACCTTGTCATTGCTTTTTATTTTACTACTGTCCAGACAGGCTAGGGGGTGTGGCTGTGTTTAGGCAACTTTGCTCTACATTGCTCCACGTTGCCCTATGGTGAGCTGGTTGGCACGGCGCACACCTCTGCGCAAACTGATTGCGCTGGGTAAAGCACAATTTAGCTATGGGCAACTATATTGTGCTGGGTAAAGTGCTGCTTAACTACAGGCAACCATATTGCACTGGGTAATGCGTTGCTTAACTATGGGCAACTATATTGCGCTGGGTAAAGTTCTACTTAACCACGGGCAACTATATTGCGCTGGGTAAAGTGCTGCTTAACTGCGGGCAACTATATTGCGCTGGGTAAAGTGCTGCTTAACTACTGGCAACTATATTGCGCTGGGTAAAGCGCTGCTTAACTGCAGGCAATTATATGTCTGGATCCTTTGTAAATGTACATTTTGTTCACTGATACATAGGCCATTTCGATGCTTTTTTGTAAAATTGTAATCATATATGTCAGGAATAATTTCATATACTAATTTAAAACATAAAATAGAAAGGGAGTAGTGGGACTCGAACCGTGAATGCCTCCCCTTTGTGCAAAGGCTCTACCACTATGCTATTGCTATTTGGCTTAATTTGCATAGACATTCCTTATTATGCTCTTCAATGTCGAGATTGCTAACTGCAGCTAAGCAATGGGCACACCCGCACAAACACGTGCAAATACGGGCAGCTATATCAGGAATTAGAAAAAAAAAATAAAGTTTTACTTTTTATAACTGTACTGGGGGTTTACAATGTCAGGGAGTGTAGTGTTGGGTACGTAGACATTTGAGCGGACTCGCTCATGTGTGTTGACATTTCACAATTCAGACACTTGCAGGGGCGTGGACCTTTGGACTGCTCAGCAGTCAGACATGCCCCTTGCCTTCCTGCACGGTCCATGTTAGACTTGGAGTGGAGTCAGCGTGTCCTCATGAATATGCATGGCACGCTGATGTCATACCGTTCAACTGCAGTCTCCGAGTAAGACTTATTTAGTCTTACATGGAGGATTCGTGAATCCGGGGGCATATATGTAAAATTTTTCAACAAAAATTTTTCTCCTTAAATTGCAAGAGGTATCAAAGGATTACATTTGTGTAAGACAGATTTGCATTCAAGCATTTTATAATTATCTTACAAATTTTCTTGAAAGAGGAATGCCAGAAGAAATGTTTTTAGCTATTAGTTTCAGAATCTGAGGAGGAAGTTGATTGATAGTGTTTATTCACATATACAGATGAGAGCTAAGCTGAAAGAAATACAGAAAACATGTACAATTAGAGATTAGAAAGAAACAAAAAACGAGAGCAAGAAATCAGAACATTACACTAAGAGAAAAAGCAAATAAAAACAAACAGTGGTACCAAAACCAACATAGCCACAGGCAGGGCAAATAATAAAGCTTTAATTTATAAAAAAAAGTGTTGGTTTTGGTACCACCATTTGTTTTTATTTACAATTAGAGATTATCTGACCACAAATAAGTACCAAGAAAATGAGTATTTTGCTAAGGGAACTGACATGCATATCACTCAGATGGCTTTGGCATATGTTAGCAAAGTTGCATTAAGCTTTGCTAATTTTTTCCACAAGATCAAATTTGGTTAAGAACACACATCAAGTGCTTTAGATTTGAATGTGGAAAATTGTAGGGTTACTTTTCTACTATCATTAGGAGATTCTGAAACAAAGTATTAGTGAGACTATTTGCAATAGTTTTCTTTCTCATTAAGAGATTCTGAGACAAGTCGGAGTTAGACCGGTATTGTTAATGATACCTCAGTAATTTTCACCACATACTCCAGCAGGTATCTTAACTATTACCTCATGCAGAACCCTTTGGATTTATGTTGAAATGTATTAATTTTCTCCTTCTAACAATTTACAATCACATATGTATTTTATGTGCTCTTAAGTTTGTTTGTTTTACTCCTGCACCACCTCAGCTTAAGTTCCAGTCTCACCCATTTTGTTAAATTTGTGTATTCGCTTTCACTCATTTTCTTGCTTACAATTATTTCTCCTTTCACATCTGTCTTTTTAATTTCCCCTAACATGATCTAAAAATGCCACTAAAGGTTGAAATATGACTGATACATCAAAGTGGGATCCCACATAGCGCCGACTGGATCACATTGCCCTCCCTTAGACAACCCAGCTACTCAGCTTTCTGTGCCACTGCATTTTATTGATTTACATTTATTTATTAATGTAATGTTTTGTTATTATGAAGGCTATGTAATGTATTCATGGACTTTATGATATACCCATTATAACAATAATCTGTTGTACATAAACCTCAAGGATTAACATTCCAAAAGCAAGACACCCTCACACTGTAATATTTGCCTTATTTATGAAACTGTGCATCATATCCAAGTTTCTACCCAATCACACCACATCCATTCAGAGCTTCCAGCCAATCAGAAAGAGTTTTTTCTACCTATCAGTGGTGACTAAAAAAAAATTACCTGTCACTCCTTCACAACATTATTGGACACCTCATTCCCCACCCCCATTTCCCCAATAGGATCTTGTTGTTTTCAGCCACTCTATTCTTTTAGGCTAAATATCAATACAACTCCTGACCAGTCCCTGTTCTTAACCAGATCCTCATTTTATAATGTTCAGTCTCCTCTTGTGTTTTTTTTCATTGTCTGTAAGAATGCATGAATACTGAAAAAAGATTTGTGGTTGAACACAGATCTCATGACGCATAGGGCAAAAGCACACATCACTTGAAAAAAAAAGAATTTGCAATTATTTAGACAAAAAGAACCACATCAGCATGTTTTCTTTTAAATTATCTTTATTTTTAATATTTCACTTTTTAAATACAGCTAAAATGTCATTTTGGTAGCCTTTAACCTTTACTAGCAAAAAGGTCAGGGAAAGAGTTTAAGAATCCCAAAATTGGCACATTTTGGGCTTCTTCTGGAATTTTTCTTTCATTGGTTGCTCTCTGATTTTGTAGTTTTTGGCTTCTAATCAGAACGTGGAAATCTGGCACACCTTAATGATCAGATCTTGACTTGGAGTACCTCTAACAACAAATAGCTATATTCAGGAAAGAGAGAAATAACTCAAGTTGTTCAGTCCAAAGCACAGCAACTGAATACAGATTTATCAAAAAATGTATTTTACCATTTATTTTTTTATTTTATTTTAGCATCAGAATAACAATAAAGTTCATTATTTCATGATTTTAGAAATTTTACTTTTGTTTGTAATATCTGCATCAAGTATGACTTCTGATCTGAGTTATCCTGTATAAACAAACCAAGACTAGAGCAAAGTTTGTATATAGAATTATGATTTATACATTACCCAACAAGATAAATCAGATTTCTCACAGGATATATATCTTATACTGTTACTATGTTATACATGTTTGAGTAATAAGATTTGACCTTTAACAAGTACATGTGTGAAGACAATATTTTGCTAGCAGGAATATTTGATGAGGGCTTTGGTGGCATTTAATAAATGCACTTTAAAATGTGTAAGAAATGTGATTTTGTATTTGAGACATAGCTGACATTCTATCTTTGAGAAACAGCAACTGGCAATATTAATGTTCAGTGTATATGTTTTGTGGATCTTACTCAGTTTAGCAAAGGAACACACAGTCAGGACTGAGCAACAACTGCCTGTTGATTAAATATGTAAGACAGTTGTTGACCATGAACATGTCAGCATTGCACAGGATAACTACACAGTAACAGTTTGTACAGCATACATAGAATTTAATATTTTGCTTAACTAATACATCACAGTTCCTTGTGCCTGGTTATGGAGTTAAAGCAGAACAAGAAATCTTGGACACTCCTTTTCGATAAGGAGTAATAACATCATTTGACCTCAATTTGTAAATAATGCCAGAGTCTCATGTAGCTTTTCTTTAGTTACCTACTTCACAAAATATCAGCATTAGGATCATAGGAAGTTACTATAGGCTATTGGCCCTGAGGTCCTTATAAGCCTAGCCAAGAGTTTAGCCCATGCATAGGCAAATCAGCACCCTGATGCCCCTGTCCAGCAGGGACACGGGTGGAATCCCAGGGATATATTTTCTATTTCCCATTCAGTTATCCAGGTTGTGCTTAAAAAGGGGTAAAGAGGTACTCTGCTTGATGTGGAGAGTCCCTGCACCCTTTTTGTAACTATCAAAACCTTGCTGTGTGGCATAGGCTAAGATTATTACAATGGAGTCTGATTGCCATGAGTCTATTACTAATCCTGATGACATCCGTCACTGCCTTCTGAAGCCTCGCTCTCACCACAGTTCCGACACCATTTCTAGTCTGTCATCTTCTTGATTAGTAGACTGTGGAACCCAAGCCAAGTGGCTTTGCTGCACTGGCCTTCCATCTTGTCTCTTGGATACAAAGGATGTCCAACCTCCTCCATGCCATCGTGTCATCCACTTCCAAGCTCCATCCTATTAGTGAACCTACATTGAGTGTAGCAATTCTTAGTTCATGTTTGGCAGGTTGATTGGTTTTATGTCCAGCTTTTGCTCAACAGAGCTATCTCAGGTAACCCAGGCTGGGTGGGTCTATATTATTTCACTGAAAGTCTGCTTTTAGTGAGACTTGTAGTGTAACCTGCCTGGTTGCTATCAATGAAAGAATGCTGCCAAACATCTTTGTACAAATAGTTTGCCGGATTTACTCAAGCATCTTCTAATTGCAGTGATTATTTAACAGGGATCAGGAATTTTCTGGTTAAAGCTATGACTTCCGTATAGTACTTGCTTTAGAGGATGCTTGCATGCATACTATCCACAGTTGCAGTGTTGTGTGCTGCTTATGTGAGTCATCATGGCCATTCATTATTGACCAGCCGAAGTCCACCCCCCCCCCAAGATGTTAGCCATTCTGTTGCCTATACCCTGTGTCAGCTCCTGCAGTACCCAAACCACTAAATGAAATTGGGTCCAAGTTGCTGTCTGAGGACAGTATTACTGTAAGAGTTGCAAAATGCTCCTTTGATAAGGAAAACAAACATAAGTGGCATGTTGTGTGCTATAATACAATGCACAGATCACACAGATAATTTAACATTTGTGTTTTTTTTTATTTTTTTTTTTATTTTCTTTGTTGCATTTTAAGACTGCTTCTGAGAGAGTAATGTACATTCATAATACTGAGATGTGACTTAAACAACAGAATACTGGCCAGGATTCACTAATGCCTATACTTTGTGCTAACCCTGTGTACATGACGAGCAATGGAAAGTGTACTAAACTGTATTCAATAAATGCGTCTGCATGTTGTGCCTGGCAGGCAAACAAGGGTAAGCAGCAAAATATGATAATCAAAGTATAAGTAGATGAATTACATGCTAAGGAAGCAAATCAACATGGAGGAGTGATTTAGGAACATATAAAAGCCACACCTTCACACCACACTCCCTTTAACCCTCAATTCCAGTACTCTGGAATATAGGTGCAAACACACTTAGCAACTGCAACCATCCAATTTTTTTCTATCATTATCCTGTATGTGCAACAGGCTTTAATACAAAGTTCTGCTAGACTTCAGCCTAGAAGGAGAAGAATGTTTTTTTTTTTTGCACTACAGGGTGGACATGGATATTGTTACAGGAAATGGTCAACCTCTGCTCGCATCACCATTGAATCCCTGGGGAAATAATGGAGAAAGCATCCCAGTGTAAACTATGGTATGTGTAGCATTACAGATACTAGTCACAGTCACTTTTCTGTGACCTACAAGGAATATATTAGGGCTGTCACTCGCCTCAGCCTTAAGAATGTTACACCAATTTCTCAATGCAGATGTTCTTCATCTCACATTGCTGCAGTCCTTACACTTGGGTAGTCCGCTGTCCTCGGTCGGCCCGAATATCAAAGTATAAGGCTGACGTCGGTCAAGGCGCATTTGACTGACATCAGGACGTCAGGGTACAAATGCGCATGACCGACGTCATGTCCTCAGTCTTTTTTGCCGCATGGTCCGATGCAGAAGCAGCATTGCAAGTGCCGGTTGGCGTTCTGAGATTTTTCGATTTCGAAGTTTCAGACCGAGTTCAAAGTTGGCTAAGTACCCGTTGGGAATATTTTAGTTTTTCTTGCCTCAGTGATTTACGGATGTCAGAAAAGTCAATAATTGCATTTCTTGTGAAACAGATACCGCATAGAGATTATCATACTTTGTGTATTCCTTGCTTAGGGCCTGAGCACGTTGTTGGCTGTCGCTCTTGTGCTAGATTTAATAAACGCACTATAAAGAGGAGATTGGATTGTGCAAGGTTAGTCTTTGGGAAGCGGTGTAATTATAAAATGCCGTTGGATGCTCCGACGCCCGCTTCTTCAAAGAAGCGCAAGGACAAGGCAGTTAAACCTAGGCTAGAAGAACCATCTGTACCGGACGCCGGTTCTTTAGAGGTGTTGGTGGAGCCGGTGGCTCCACCGGAGGTTTCTTTGTGTTCCCAGGGTGAGACCTTATTATTGCAAGATGTGGCCTCTCAGGAGGCAAGTCAGGCTGAGGGGCTTCTCAGGTTACTATACTCCCCCTTCCTAGGGTGGCTAGGCCCTCTCCTTCTGTTTCAAAGGCTTCTCCCAGGGCAGGCCAGGTTTGGCTTCAGTTGGTGTTACCCTAGTTCTTCAGGTACTGTGCCCAAGAAGCATATGCTTAAAATGGCAGAAGATTTGATTACTTTGATTAGGGGTTCTTTGCCCCCTCCTGATAAGAGACCTAGGATGGAACCTGTGCTGGGGGGTTTTGAGCAGGCTTCAGATGTTTCAGAGTCTTCGGCTGAAGACTTGCAGGAGTACTCTCCTTATTCTGATTCTGATGTGGATGATTCTACCTTCTGCTTCTCCTCCTGAGGATTTTTCTTTTCAGAAACTCTTCATTCCATGAGGAGCATTTTAAGTGGGAAGGTCAGGACTTCTCTGTTTCCAGGAAAAGGCTTAGGAATTTTTGTTTTACCCAGCATAGGCCTTTGGCTATACCTCCTGTTTTGGATGTAGTTGAGGATGTTTTTACAGAGGCCTCTCTTAATCCTGATTCTTTGCCTCCTGCTCCTGTTAAGCCGGATAGGTATTACAGGGTGCCTGAAGCTCATAAGTATCTTTTAAGAGTCCTAGGGCAGACCCAGAAACTGTTAGTCAGGGGCCTAAAGGTGTTAAGGCTTCTGTTGTTAAGAATCCGGTTCCTGCAGACAAAGAGGCTAGGGCCTTGGATAGATGGGGAAAGAAAGTTTATACTTCTTCCACTCTTGCTATGAGGGCTTTGAATTGCCAGTTTCACATGTTGAAATACCAGAATTATCTCCTTTCACAATTGAAGTCTAAGGTTGATGCTCTGGCAGTAGGTATTGATTGTAAAGAGTTGCAAGATTTAGTGCATGTTTCTGAACAGGTGGGTAAGCATTCTTTGCAATGTGGTTTTGATGCTGTACAGGCCTCGTCTAGGGTGGCTGCCACTGGGTCAGTTCTTCGCAGGCACACCTGGCTACGGGATCAGAATTTGTCTGATCATGTTAAAACAAGGATTTTAGATGCTCCTTTACAATCTGACGTGTTGTTTGATTCTCCTGTTGAAACAGTTTTAAAGAAAATGGAGGACAAGGCTAAGTCTATGCAGACTGTTAAAGATTTTTTGCAGGTCCAACCTCCAAAGTTTAGTAGAAATTGGCCTGCTAAGGGGTGGACGTATCCTTCTTATGATTCCCAGTCTAGGGGTAGATCTAGACGTGGTAGGGGGAGAGCTCAGGGCTCTTTCAGGCCTAGAACAGGGAGTTCTCCTGCACAGTCTTCGGGTGAAGGCAGGGGTCAGTCCTTTCGTAAACAGACCCAATGACCTACCTTTTCAGCTGCCAGAGCCTTCTCATCTGGCAGCACCTTTGGGAGGAAGGTTGGCACTTTTCAAAGAAAATTGGAGTTTAATTACCCAAGACAGATGGGTACTGGATATCATACACCACGGCTACAGGTTTTATTTCCATACCTTGCCTCCTTTCAAAGGCATGCCAGACGTTCCTCCTCAACAAAGAATAGAGGCTCACAAGCAGGTTTTCTGTTGCTCCAAATAGGGGCCATACAGCCGGTCCCTATGCCAGAAGTGGGCCTAGGATTTTATTCTCGCCTGTTCCTAGTACCAAAGAAGGGGAACACGTGGAGACCAATTTTGGATTTATCTATCCTCAACACTTATCTGGACATTCCCAAGTTCAAAATGTTGACGTTGCAGCAGCTTTTACCTCTGCTGGGCAAGGATCATTGGATGGTGACTTTGGATCTCAAGGAGGCTTACCTTCATGTTCCTATCAGACTAAGTTGCAGGAAGTATCTGCGTTTTTGAGCTGGGGCTTCTCACTATCAGTTCTCTGCATTGCCCTTTGGCTTATCTACTGCGCCCAGAGTGTTCACGAAAGTTCTGGCTCCAGTGATAGCTTTCTTCAGGCTAAAAGGAATACAGATCTATCCTTATTTGGACGACTGCCTGATTCTGGCTCAAGGAAGGGAAGAGCTTCTTCATCATTTGGATTATGTGATAGCAGTGCTAAGATGCCTAGGGTATTCTGTGAACGAAATAAAGTCCAGTCTAGTACCCTCTCAGGACATGTGCTTTCTGGGTGTGAGACTGAATACAGCATCCCAGATGGCCTTTTAACCCTGGACAAACAAAAGAGTCTATCCCTTTACTTCCATCAACTATCTCATCAGTCCGGGCTGACTGCAAGGACAGTCCTTCAAGCCTTAGGGTTCATGGCATCTTGTATTCTGGTGCTTCCCAATGCCAAACTGCATATGAGGAAGCTACAATGGTATCTCAAAATGTATGGACGCAGCACTGCCAGGATCTGGACACTGTCATTCAAATAATACCTTGCATTCAAAGGAATTTTTGTGGTGGGCTCAGGAATGTCACCTGAACAAGGGACTCTCTGTGACCCGGCCAGAGGCGAGTCAGATTTAACGACAGATGCCTCAGACAAAGCTTGGGGAGCTCATCTAAATGGAAAGTGGATACAAGACAAGTGGCCTGCCAGACTACAACATCTACATATCAACCTCAAGGAGATGTTAGCAGTCCAATTTGCATTGGTGGCTTTCAAGGATTTACTTCTTCAGGGCAGGTGTTGATTCTAACAGACAACACAACTGTCATGTGGTACATCAACAAGCAAGGGGAATTCTTATCCTCTATGCAGGCAAGCAATGATTTTGTGGGAGACTGCTCTCAGTTTACAGCTCAATCTTCAGGCAAGGTTTCTGCCAGGAGCACAGAACTCCTTAGCAGATGTGTTGAGAGCAGGAATTATGGATCCCCACGAGTGGAAATTGGATCCTCATGTATTTCAGAAATTGACAGTGTCATGGGGAACTCCAGACATAGATCTGTTTGCTTCTCCACTAAACCATCAGCTGCCAAAGTTTTGCACAAAAAGGTTTCATCCCACAGCTTGGAAAGTGGATGCTCTTTCTTTCCATTAGAGCAATCTTCATGTGTATGCCTTTCCTCCTCTGCCTCTCCTCCCAAAGGTACTTCTAAAGGTCAGACAGGACAAGCCAAGGATGATTTTAATAGCTCCAGATTGGCCTCAACAGCACTGGTACCCATTATTGAGAAGTCTGGAAGCCTCCATGGCCTTTGCCTTCGATTCCACACCTGTTGTCACAGGAGGACAGCCATTTGCTGAATGTCAAACTTCACTCTCTTCACCTAACAGCCTGGCATATTCTGTTTTGAACCATAGGGTCTCAACTTCCACAACAAGTTTTGAATGTGATTTTGGAAGCTAGAAGGCCTAGTACAAGGAAAGTGTATGCAGATAAATGGAAGAGATTTTTATTTTGGAGTGCAGCAAAGATTTTGATGTTTCTGAGCCTAATTTGAGTGTGGCTCTTCAATATCTTACTCAGTTATTGGACAAAGGTTTGTCTTTCTCTTCTATTAAGGTTCATGCTGCAGCAATTTACTATGATTGTGACCCACCATTGTTTTCTCATCCTTTGTTCAAGCAATTTCTTAGAGGGGCAAAGAATATAAGACCAAGAGCTCCTACTCCTGCTTGGGATCTCAATTTTGTGTTGGAGAAACTCACTCTACAACCTTTTGAGCCTGCAGCTACTTCTGAATTGAAATATTTATCATGGAAGACTGCTTTTTTGTTGGCAATTACTTCTGCAAGAAGGGTTTCTGAATTGCAGGCCCTTATGGCGGTTGAGCCTTTTGATTTTCCATAAGGATAGGGTATCTTTACGTACTAATCCTTCCTTTATGCCTAAGGTGGTTTCTAGTGTGGCTTTAAACCAAACTATTCATTTGCCTACTTTTATGCAAATCCCCAAAATAAAGGGGAAAAATTTTGCACACTTTAGATGTACACAGGCAGTTGCGTTATTATTTGGACAGAACTAAAGGGTTCAGGCAGTCTCAGCAGTTGTTTGTTTCTTTTGCTTTGAGTTCTCAGGGCAAGCCTGTGTCAAAACAAACTATTTCTAAGTGGATTGGGTTTTGCATTGCTTTCTGTTATTCCCATCATGGCAAGGAAGTTCCAGCTGGGATTAGGCCTCATTCCACTAGGGCTACTGCCACTTCAACAGCTTTTTGAGGGGTGGCAGCCAAGGATATTTTGGAGGCAGCTACTTGGAGTTCAGTGCATACTTTCTCTAGGCATTATCACCTGCCACTTTACTCTAAATCCAGGGCTGGTTTTGCCACTGCTGTTTTGCAGGGCATTTTGGCAGCTCCTGCTTCTGTAGTTAGCCATCCTCCCTTACCTCTGCTTTGGGATTCTACCCAAGTGTAGGACTGCAGCAATGTGAGATGAAGAACATAGTACAGTTTTGTACCTACCATAAATGTAGATGTTCGAAGATCCACATTGCTGCAGTCAACCTCCTTCCCTCTGCAGTTAGAGGTGGTTGTGTGGGTTGGGTTGTACATATTGTGTATATTGTATATATTGTACATATAGTTAGTGCAAGGGTGGTTGGTTGGTTGTTTGCTGTCTTTTGGTTTTGACCTTTATTTTTAGGGTCTTCTGACATCTGGGGCAAGAAAAGACTGAGGATATGACGTCGGTCATGCGCATTTGTACCCTGGCGTCCTGATGTCAGTCTACTTTGATATTCGGGCCGACCGAGGACAGCGGACTACCCAAGTGTAAGGACTGCAGCAATGTGGATCTTCGAACATCTACATTTATGGTAGGTACAAAACTGTACTTTTTGCAACAAGTAAGGGAGAATATCAGGTTTCCACATACCCCAAAAGAAAGTGCTACCACCATGCAGCATTTGTATGCCATAGCACATTTTTGGGGCCATAAAACAAACACACACACTCCCCACCTGCAGAACAGGGAAGGAGGTACAGCAACAGAAAAGGATATCACTCTATTAACAGGTGGTCTGTAATGTTCAAGGGATCATCTATATCTATCTATAATGTATGTGCACAACTCCGACATATGACACACTTGTGACCTGTATATAAGTTTTCTAGGGTGACTTTTCATAAGGGTATCTAGTGGGGGGTGCAGGGTTGCTGACTAGAATCTTGGCTCATGACACACATGAAAAACCCACATAACCCCACTAATCAAGGTTACAGTGATGCACATGCTCAAACTGGAAATACTATAGAGCATGTATTTGACTTGCTCAGATCACTGTTCTGATGTCTGTGTAGATCTGGAGGTGTCTTGCAGTATGACCCAGCCACCTCAATTAAAATACTCACAGTCTGTGCCATGTTACAGAATATGATTATTAGGAAACAGTTGCAGCAGGGTCAACAAGGCCAGGGGCTGCAGTTTCCAGCACTACAGGCAGGGTCAGCAGACACAGATAAGGATTCTGATGAAGAACCAGCAGCTGTGGATGATCCTGGAAGATGGAGGCTTGTACAATATGCTATGGCCCTGGCTAAGAGGCTGAGAATAGTACACACACACGCGTGTGCTACCCAAATGAAAACTTAAGAAGCTATGCACAAACTGTAACAGTGATGCTTGAAAAATTATCAGCCTTTACTTAACCCATGTAGTTGTTGTACTCTGTAAGCATCAGACAGAGTCAACCCCCAGAAGAGACATCTTTTAACAGCAGCATTAACCAAGGTAAGTGATGAACTGTAAAGAAGAGATAAAAATTATTGCCCTCTTATGCAAGTGTTGTACATCAGTAAGATAAAACATGGCTCAACTATACAGGGATGTCAAGAGTGATATATGCAACATAAATAGTAAATCTGTTATAAAGTTGATATTAAATGGTTTTCACAACACATGGTATACAGTCTGTACTTCAAGCCAAAGCAGGCCCATGTCAAAACAACACCCACAATGTTAACTCATATTTTACACTCATCCACACAGGTCCATGAGCAAGCATACTTATGCATCCATAAGAAGTAGAAAATATAACATTAATGCACAAGACACAAATTAGGGAATTTGCCATCCAAGTGAGAAGTTAAGAATATGTATTGACCAAGCACATATACTTGGCCTGCCCAATACTATGTCTCATGTATAAAAGTTGCCCAATTTAGTAAGTCCAACAGTGACCAGGGCAATCTTAACATAATTTATAAAAGCTGCTGAGCAAGTAGTTTTTCCTAACTAGTAGGACTGCATTAATGATAAAACAACTACAAATACAATGAGGATCATAACCTACATAACAATTATTTGAACTTCAGCACAATAAAAAAAATGAAAAATCAAAGCATCTAACTAAGCAAGCATTCGCTATCCACTCTGTGCATCAGAGATAGGCAACCATAAGTCACAAAGAAATGTGCAAAGGGTGGGGCACAGTCATTATCATTTGCACATGGATGGGGGGAGGTTACAGAAAGGCAAGCCTAACACCAAAGAAGAGAGAGTGTGTGTGTGTGTACGCAATTGAGAAAACAGGTTACCAACAAGTATGCATTGTCAGGGCCAGTAGCAACAGATGTAAAACATTCAATATCAGTGATTTATATACTGTACATGTATGTGTGGGGTGGTGTGTCCAAGATGAGTTGTACCATGTGTGGGTCTGTAGGAACATAATCAAACCACTTGTGCTATCACTACATCCTGGCATCCTGGACAGGTGTAAGCCATGCATGGTAGAGGATTCTTTTCACTGTTGCCACCTCAGACCTTGTGAGCTATCACTGCCAGGAGTTGCACAGGAAGTTCCATGATCCTAACAAGAAGCTGAAGTGCTACCTCAATGTGCTGGATGAGCTCTGTGCCCATGACCATGTAATTTACCACATCTAGGTGTGGACAACTCTGTCATTGACAGAGCAGTGGAAGTAGTGCCCTATGTGAGCTGGATCTGGCAAAGCCATTTCAGCTAACACCTGATGATATAGCTGCTCTTTGGCCATGTGGATGCTGACAGTCCCCAGAAGACATCCCATTACAAACCCTGCATTATCCAGTGTGTCATTCATCTGGTCCAAGGACTCACCCACACAGTTCAGACAGTCTAGCACATTAAAATGCATGAAATGCATTACTTTGAGTATCTCTTCTGAGGCTCTGGTGGAACTTGTCCCTGCCTCCATAACGGTCCTATACATGTTTTGGGGTAGCACCTACTGATACCTCCAGATCTGGGGGAAGGTGGAAAGCATTCCTCCTATGAGTACTTCTACTGACATCCCTGAGAGGTACTTCATTCTCATGATATCTAGCAGTAGACTGCTAGCTCTGCATCTGGAGTAACCATACTACCCTGATCAACAGTGTCACCCTCAACCTGTCTGGCTTACCTCAGCTGGCTCTGTGTCATAGGTATGTGTAAGCATACTGACAGTATTCAAACTCTGGGTAGGGGATGTAGGCATCACAACCTCAATGTTACACTGACCCTCTGCATCCCCAGACTGTGTCTGTTCATCACTGTCATCATCATCATCATCGGCTACCGATACTCTCTCTAACATCAGGCAGTAGGAGCTCCACAGTGCTGGTGGCAGGCACACCTATAATTATAGCAGTAAAACACAACAAAAAAGAAATAAAAGAAAAAAAATTATCAGATTTATCCGACAAAAGGCTGAGTTAAGCAATACTAGATGCAAGTGTAATTAAGAATGTAATTAAGGTAGACATCAAGATCAATTATGTAAATTAGTAGAACTAAAAAAAAGGTATGCCCATACCATTTATCAGGTTGTTGTGAAACCTCAGTATCTGATGTGCCTAGACAGACAAAATGGAGATGGATAGAGGGACGATAATCAAAAGATGATACATGAAAGACAACCCTAGTTTTAACTATAAATTAGATTTTATAAAATATTTCTCTCTTCTCTCTGTCACCCCCTCTCTAGATATATAAATGACAGACATGAAGCATCAGCAGTAGACACCCTTTGGCTGTCTTCTACATTTGCACCCACATCCAGCACTACAATGAAAACCCCCCAGTGAACTGCCTGGATCCCTTACAGTGGACAGGAACACCTCCATCACAATGAGTAGTGGCTCTGTAGCGATCACCACCAGTAGCTCTCCATTTCTATGCTCTCCTAGTGACTATTTTTTTTGGCCTTGTTGATCATATCATTGACCCAACATCTGATGCCTCTGTAGTCATGGCCATGGCCACCCACAGCAGTAACACCATTGACCATCTGATACCAGATAGGTTACAGAAGGGCTTGTCATCTGTGACTTTCAGTAATAGGCCTGATCTATGTTGATGGAGGGCAATCAACATCTGAGAATACAGGTTTGGTGGTCCAGATTTGTGGTGCCATATCCCTGTATGGGAGCAAAAATAAAAATAAAAAAAAATAAAAAGAAGCGTGCATCAGAAACATCAGCAAGGTCTGCTCAGAAAACAAACATGCATTTATGCTGCAGACATTGTTAAAACATGTACGAAACTGATCTATATGAATATACACTTCTAAAATATAAGTGTAATTCTCATCCCTGGCAATGACAGACCTGAATAAGGATAAAGTAATGTGTTAGTTTGGAATATATACTAGCATTACCAAGGAATCAAGTGTATGAAATGACAATTAAAAATAATAATAAATTGTTTTCTATATTCAGATGTCTGTTAACAATGCTAAGGACAAGTGGGCAGAACAAATCTTTTGTATGTAATACAGATCAAGGTATTCTTTCTTAATAGCAGCCATTAACCCCCCCCCCTCATAAAAAGGAAATTCCAAATTGTAGATGGCACTCAGTTAAGTAATGAAAATAAAATAATCCCTATTAAGCAACCATTCCGCACTCCCTACACCAGCAAACATATATGTCAAGGATACAACCTTCTAATGGGATGACATTTGTTTATGTCAGGCATATACATCAGCCTTACAAGAGAATTTTGGCTAAAATGTAAATTTCACATTGCTACTCTATAAGTTCTTAAATGTATTCACATCCTTGTAGAAATGTTGCTACAAAGGCATGCAACATTTGCTGAGGATGTGGCCAAGATGGTGGGCAGTTAATAGCACTGTGTTTTTGCTCTGTTTCATTTTAACATCTCTGACAGAATTTTTACTATTAATTTGATCTCACTTCTCTCACTTACAGTCTCTCTCCTATCAATAATCACAACTATCCAGACACCCAATATACATCAAGTTACTCAGACATCCACCCTGGCTTATTCACATCTAATACCTCTGTACTATCCAAAGTAAAAATTCTACCTCTCCAAAGACACTCCCATTATCACACTACCAGCAGCAACTATATCATTTTTAGGAAAAAAATGATAAGTATAACCCACACAATTTGCCAAGGCATTATATCCCAGTGCGGTGATGTACAACCCACACCAGAAAACCTAGCACATCTCTCATGCTAACAGACATAAATCTCCAAAGCCTTAGAAACAAGATAACTGAGCTCCATGGATGGATTTCACAAAACTACCTGGATATTATAGCAGGTACCGAAATCTGGTTGAAATCATATGTAAATGACACCAAATTTCTCCCCCAGGTTACTCATGCCTGAGAGCTGATTGGCCCCACAAGAGAGGGGTCTATATTAAAATCGCAAAACCTCACTTATGCAAATACGGAAATGTCAACACATATATAGCGAACCGTGAAAACACCGAATGCCCTGAAGCGCAAAATTCGAAATGTTGAATCGTCATAGTTGGCCCTTATCAGTTATAGCTCCCTAATGTAAGTGTGCAATAGTTACAGACCTTAGGGTTAGGGTGCGGGTTAAGGTAAGTGCATACATAGTAATACATGCAAGCTTTACTTTAGGGTTAGAAGTAGGGTTATGTTAAGTGTATGTATAGTAATATAGTTGTGTAGCTGAATGTATACGTAATTCATAATTTTCCTGTAGTTGGGTGTTGTTTGGTTATAGCTAGATACATTTGTGTGTAGTGAATGTTTGATTAGGATATGGGATATATGGGTGAAGTGTAGATATGGGGAAATGTGGATTACTTATTTTGCTTGGGTAGGTAGTACATAGTGGGCGGTGGGGTTGGCCAACTATGACGATTCGACATTCCAAATTTTGTGCTTCAGGACATTCAGTGCTTTTGTGGTTAGCTTATATATGTGTCGACATTTCCATATTCGCATAAGTGAGGTTTCGTGATTTTAATATAGACCCCAAGAGAGGAGGAGGTGTAGCAATACTCTTCCCTAGCAATTATACATTAATTCCCTACTCAAAACCAACACCCAACTTCTCCCCAGCTGAAGTACTAATCTCCATATTAAAACTTGACAACCATAAAAACATTTGCATAATTGCTCTGTACATTCCTCCGGGAAACAACATACCAATATTAGAAAACATACTTGCCTGGACTTCCTAAAATATATATAATGAAACCATCATTCTAGGTGATGTAAACATCAATTGGCTAGACATTGCCCACAACAACCTCTCAAAAAACATATACCTTTACAACTTCTCCCAACTTATTGAAGACATCACCAGACCAAAAAAATAACAATTGGGGCTCCACAATAGACTGGACATTAGTGTCCCACCCTAACAATGTCATCAGTGCATGCATACTACCTAATACCATAAGCGAACACCACCCAGTATATATCCTACGCAAAACTACCCCAACCTCAGGCCAACACCAATACAAATCAACCAGAAATTTGACTAAGTTCCAACCATCCATATTTAATGAAACCTTAGCTAAAGTAAATTGGGAACCCCTCAAATCCTTACCACTTAATGAGGCTATTGAATTCTTTAACTCAACATTCCTAGACATCCTAAATAGGCAAGATCCCACCCACCAAAAACGAATAAAACATAACCGTGCAAGCTGGCTTTCAAAATCCACCAAGGAAGTAATGTCCACAAGGGATAAAATCTGGAAATCATGCCATAAAAACAAAGACCACTCAACTCTACTACAATACAAGCAACTCCATAACCAGGCAAAACGTTTAATAACCAGTCATAACAAAAAAGCCCACTACCTCCACCTACAAAGGCAACATAAAAATAATCCCAAAAAAATTCTGGTCCTCCATCAACCAACTATTACACCCAGGCTCTCAAAGCAACCTGTCCCCTGACACACACAAAATCCCAATTGAAATTGCCACCCTCTTCAATTAATACTTTATTAACACCATAGCTAACTTCCACCACCCTTCCTACAGTTTACACCACCACCACCAGGACAGCTGATGACCATCTCATCCCAGAAAACAATCCTACCCTCAACTCTAACCTATAATTCTGCCTTATACCCACCATCACAATAAAAAAACTTTTGCTTAAGCTAAAACCCTATACTCTGGCCCCTGACAATCTACCTCCACACTTCCTGCAGCTAGCTGCAAACTCTATAGCTTATCTCACCAGCATACTCATTAACAGATCGATTAAAGAATCCCTTGTCCCAGACATCTGGACAAAAGCATTCATTTTCCTGTTAGACAAAGGCTGCACCAACACAGACACCACAAACTTTCAACCCATAGCAATTCTCTCACCCCTCTCTAAAATACTGGAAAAATGCATCCATTCCCAACTCCTCAACCACCTGCTTAAAAATCAAATTCTGTCACCCACTCAGCATGGTTTCAGATTAGGACACAGCACCACTAACACCCTCCTATCCTTCCTTGATACAGTTAACCAGGCATGGGATTCTGGTAAAATAATTGCTTCACTTTCCTCAACCTCTCCAAAGCTTCCAATACCATTTCCCACACTATTCTCCTCTCTAAACTATCCACCTTCCAAAATTCTCCTCCTACCAACAATGGTTCAATAGCTCTCTCTCCAGTAAGCAGCAATCCACCAAATGGCAACAGTCTTACTCTCCCTTCCTCAATTCCTCCACTGGGGTACCCTAAGACTCCATACTTGGTCCTCTCTTATTTAGTACCTTTATTAACAACTTTCACTTCACTCTGTCACAATGCTCAGTAATCCAGTATGCTGATGACTATACAATAATACACAATTCAAATTCCAGCTCTGAACTCCAGCAAATCACCCAGAATACCCTTACCTCTAACAAGTCTTGGATGCTTAACAATCTTCTTGCCCTAAATCCCAGAAAAACTAAATTAGTTATTTTTACCCCTAGGAAAACACTCCCCTAGATAAAAAAAAACTCTTTACTATACAAGCCCAAGACAATACCACTATAGAAGTTGTCCCACACAGTAAATTACTAGGCATTATTATAGATGAAAACCTTAACTTTGACTTACACATAAACAATAACCAAAAGGTCAATATGCTCTACAAGCAACAGCACTTTCTTAGCCTCTCTATTAGACAAACCCTTGCAACTACTTTTTTACTACCCTCTCTCCTTTACAGTGCCCCTCTCCTCACTAATATCCCAGATTCTACACAATCCAAACTTGATATGTGTTACAACAGAATAGCCAAATTTGCCACCAAGTCTAAATTCTCATCCCACCACTGTAACTCACTGAAACAATTAGGGTGGCTGGAACTCCCCCACCATCTCTCATTCACCCAACTAACTACAGCACACAAAATAATCTACAGGTCCACAGACTGTCCCGCTTTCTCAACTCTACTTGCCAAATACTAACCCAGTAGGCAACTAAGATCTGAAAATCATCCACTTCTAAAAGTAGAAAAGCCCACCTTTCCTGCTGGTCAACTTCTCTACTCCTTCACAACAGCCAAACTATGGAACTCACTTCCACCTTCTATAGGATACAGGCAGTACCACCACCTTCAAACAAATTTTGAAAAGTAATCTCAACTCTTCCTGGCTATGTACCTGCTCTATAACCTAACCTCTTCCTTCTCCTTATATGATAACTAAACTCCTATGTTTTTTGCTACTAGTGACTGATGATACTTTCTCCATATTTATTATTTTTTTCATCACTTGTTGATACTGGTACAATAATGCTGATTAATATATCTCTGTTTATACCTCTCTGATTGAATTTATTTGGCAACCAACTAAATTCCTGCTTTAATGTATATTTTCTGTATATATTACTGTAATCAAACCAACTAAATTCCTGATTTTATGTATATATTCTGTACATATTGCTGTAATCACTATGTATAACACTGTTTCTACTTCTGCACCAATGTTTAATTTTTTTCTGTAGCTATGTTCTTGTTGGAGCTTTTCTCCTCAGACCTCCACTGAAAATGGGCTCTTTTAGGCCCAGTGGACTTTCCTGGTAAACAAATGCAATAAAATAAATAAATCAATATATTTTACCATTTAAAACTAATTCTCCCATGACTACATAAAAGTTTAAAAATCCTCTTCTTTTAATCACAAATATTAAGTAATCCAACAAATAGTGCACTATATACCTATTTATGTAGTAGCAGTATAAATTACCCATTAAATATTCCTAAATTATTCACTCATTCAACATTATTATAACTTAATCTCTAAATAAATAAGTAGAACAAAGTGGGACCTGAATAGATAAAGATATCCATTAACTTACAGTTGACAGGTAATCTTACCATACTAAACTATTGTACAAAAGGAAAATTAGTGCATCTATGTGTGTGTATATATATATATATATATATATATATATATATATATATATATATATATATATATATATATATATTCATCCTGCTAAAAAATATACACATATTTTATAGAGCTAACAAAAGCTCTGAATTAATTTTAAAAGTACAAGTGTCTATATCTCAAAATTATGTAACACTATTAATATGATAAATATCAAAATATTTAAAAATCCCTTAACTTATTACACTACTTCATAAAATATGTACATTATTGAGGTCAAAGAGAATGTCTAGTATTTCTATGGAGTCAGAAAATTGCAGTCTATATTGTCTTCAAAAGTTACAATGTACTTAATTCAAATTGCATTCTCCCTTCCCAAGTTCAAACATATTGAAAAATATTCTTTTCTTTCTATCAAAATGGATATACTGATTCAGCCATATAACACTCAATTTCACCTCTGACTTATGAAATGCATTATATCAAGGTACTATCAGTGAATCTAATAACACATAATATGCAAAAAGCATCAAATGTCATGTTTTGTGATATTTTCAAATACTTTTATATGATTTTCTATGTACATTATATGAGATCTTGTACATTCATATTTCTTCAGTATGCATGCATATATAATATACATCTTTCCTATAAGTAGTTTTTTATTTAAATAATTTCTATCTGCCTTATTTGCCAACTAATATTCTACCTTATTCTATATAACTTGTATTTTTTAAAATCTCCCATTAAAGAGCTATTTAATCATCAGCTCTCTATTAGAGATTACAGTATGTGTATATATTTCTTAACTTACTGATACTGCTCTTTTATTAATCATACATAGGACATATTTCATTCCTTGTGCATATGCATATTATTCATAAGATGTCTACTCTTCTTATTAATTCTTGTATTACAAGCAATCTTGAATATATATATATATATATATATATATATATATATATATATATATATATATTGCTTCTTGTTTAATTTGAATGTGTGTTTTTAGCCATTGTGAACTGCTGTTCTGATTTAAGCTTCAAATCCTGACATTAGAATGTGATTACTGCACATGAAAATGACAACTCACAGCACACAACAGTTGCTAATTTCCTCTGTATGTTTCTCATTCCTCTTAATTCTTTTAAACTGTTCTAGTCAGTAACAAACATCTAACTTTACTTCTTTCCATTAGTATGTACATTTAGAGTTAATAACACCACAGCATAAGCTATTAACATTCAGCAAACTGCAAGTGAATTGTATGTCAGGAACCACTCAATGTGAAACATTACTATAGCTTTTGTTTTAAAAAAAATCACTTCTAATAAAAGAAAAAAAAATGTTATTTTGAGTACATTTCTCACATAAATACCTAAAAAAAGAAACAAAAAAAGTTCTTTTCTGTTTTCACAGACAGCGATGAACTTTGACCTAGATTTTCTTCAGAACAATTCAAGGCAGGAAGCAAGGCAAGCAAAAGTCCATCATTCTGACACAACTGGAAGATTATTTTGTTCTTAAGCTTTTTTTTTTTCAAATGTAAATTGCTTTATAAATAACACATGAAATGTATGTGTTACACAGGAACTAAGAAAACAAAATCACCAGCACTTTAACACGTTACTTAGATATGACCTTCAGTTAACCCAGCAATGCACATACTAAGCAAAGTTAAACAAATAAAATACATTTTTTAACTTATATAGTCTTAAAGCTACCAATTCTATTGCTTATAATTTAATGACATTCTCTTACCGGAAGACTTTGTTTAGCATTTATAAATACATTTATACATTTAGTTAAATTAAATCTATTAAATATTTCACTGTAAATAAAGTAACACAGTAAACTAACCACTTATGTTTCTTATCATGAAAAATGTTTTAGCTTAACATATAAATACATATTTACATACCTTTTGAAGCTTAAAGTCCAATACAATCCTTTTACTTAAAGAAGAAATCTACTGTTTTAGAAAATAAAAGTCCTGGCATCAGAGAATGAAAGTCACTTGCTTTTGCATTTTTTTTTATTTTTGCAGCAGTTTTCCAGGATTTTACTTTTGTTGACAAAAGTTGATGCCTCCTCAAGTGTGTCAAATATTTTATTTCCTCAAGAAATAAATAATTTGTTCTTTGCAGGAAACATCAAAGTGGCTTTAATGTTGTTCTTTTTAAGTTCCTTGATCAGTGGTAAGCAGGATTTTCTTTTACTCATTACTTTATTGGAATAATCATTGTCAAATCTGACTACTATTTTAATAGGTGGGCTGGACCACGCTGTTTTTAATATGTGATCTTTTTTTAAGCTAGACATAAACTTAGCTCTAATTGAATGCGGTGGTGAGTTTTCCTTCTTCAAAAGTAGTCAAAAATCTATGTGCCCTTTCAATTCCAAAAGATAAAGTTTCAGGTAGATATAATGTTTTATTTAGCCAGGTTGTTAAGAAGTTTATTATATTGTATTCCTCATACTCTTTAGGTTTATCATAAATTCTAATGTTATTTCATCTTTGTCTGTTTTCTAAATCATCAACTTTATTTATGATGCAGTTGCTTTGTTTTTAAAAGAAATTCAGCCTGAGACTCACTGTCAGTCATTCTCCCATCTTGATGATTTAAAGCTTCTCCCATATTGCTGATTTATGCACTTTGTTGTTCATAGGAATTTCTAAATGTTCCATATTCTTTCTGTCTCTTCTTTGAAACTTTCTGTTTTGTTATCCAGTTTGTCCATTTTAAGTAATACATCCTGCATACTAAATATTAGTGACTGGATGGCTTTTTAATACAAGAATTCTGAGTACCATTTTTGAGTGTTTCATGTTGGAGGGTCTTCTCTCTTAATCAAGCATTTGACATTCTGACAGGAAAATTACAGCTTTTGAAGAACATGAAGTTATAAATATTTTCTCTATTATTGAATAAAAATTAGCTAAAAGATATCTCCCAATTTTAATTTATGGTTATATTTCCTGTCAGAGAAAAGTTTTCAGTTACAGAGCTTTCACCAGTTGCTGCTCTCAGTTAGCCATCTTGGCCATGCCCCCTGAGTGGGCCCTCATTTGACTACATTTTTAGTAGCTCTCTTCTGTATCTGAAGCTACAGCTGTAAATTGATTTGGGTTTTACAGTATCCATTGTTATTTCCCTAAGCTCTTAAGTGGATTATCTGCACTGCTCATCTAATGGTGTGTTTTATTCATTTTTCAAAAAGTATCCATTATTATGTGTCTGAGCTCTTAAGTGAATTATCAGTACTGCTCATCTAATTCTGTGTTGTGGTCGCATTTCAAACTTAAACAAAAAGCCACATTTGGTAGTTGTGTAGGTTGTAACTACAGCTTATGATAATTAACCTAGCCCTTCCCTGGGTATTTTACATTATACAAGCAGTCAGACACCTTAGTCTTGGGACTTTTGGAAGCTTAGAAGATTGACAACAAAGGATTTGAACTACATTCTGCATCCAGGGAAGTACATCTAAACTACATTTAAATTATTGAACTAAACATAACTTTTTAATCAGTTTTGTATGTTATGTTTGCACTTTATCCGAAGTAAAAGCTATTCATTTAAGACATTTTATAGTCTGCAGTCCTTTTGGGGTTCTGTACTGGGCCCAGGTGTTCTGTTTGGGCCCTCATTTTATTGCAGCTGTCTTGTGAATTTGTTTCCCACCCACCCACCTACCATTTTCCTGTTATGCTTTTATACTTGGAGGGTTTTGAGCTACCTTCCCCTATTGTTTATCTGGCCTTGGAAGCTCCTTCCATCGCATCTTCTCTATACCTGGCCCTAGAAGCTCCTCTGAATCTTATCATTTCTGTTTATTTTACTGGCCACTGACAGAAGAAACTGGGAAGGCCTTTTCCTAAAATATCAGTGTACTCTGAAATTGACGTATAGTACATGTGTTCTTCATTGCTATCTTGTCTGCCTTTGAATCCATGTGTAATTACTTGTAGTTAGTTGTTAGATTTTTTTCTTATATCTTTTCACTTTTGGCTAACTAAAGTGTGTTTTTTATGTTAAGAAGACTGGGATTGTAATTCTAGTGGAACTAGGAAGGTACCCTGGTCTGTTTGAGTTGGAATATACACAGGCAGGCTTAAGTGAGTATTACTTGTTATAGCTAGTCACTTGATTTGTTTCTGATACCTTTTCACTTTTGGCTAACTAAAGAATGTTTTTTTTCCATTAAAAAGTCTGGGACTGCAATTCTAGTGGCAGTAGAAAGGTAGTATGGTCTGTCTGAGCTGAAAACATGAAGGGAGGCTTAGAGCAAGGATTATTTGTTGTAGCTAGTTATTTGATTTGTTTTGGATGCCTTTTCACTTTTGGCTGACTAAAGTGTGTTTTTGCATTAAGAAGATTAGGTCTGCAATTCTAGTGGCAGTAGAAAGATATCATTTGTAACTACAGCTTGTAGAAAGATAGCCTGATCTGCCCGAGTTGGGAAACACACAAGGGGGCTTAAAGTGATAACTACTTGTTGTAGGTATTTGGAACCTTTTCAATTTTTTACTAACCAAAGTGTGTGTTTTACATTAAGAAGACTGGAATTGCTATTCTAGTGGCAGTAGTAAAGTAGTCTGGTCACTCAGAGTTGGGAAACACACAGGGAGGCTTAAAGTGAGATTGCTTTATCAGCCAGAGGGCTTTTAGGGACTTAGTTGTTTGGTGCTAATCCTCACTTAAGAGATACTTTTGCTGTCCTTTTATATTAAGAAGCTCCAGGATAATTTATATTGTGCCTGAAGGTGTTTACCTGGTCTCTTTGAATTGGGAAGCACCCTGGGGACCTCAAAGTGTAGTTTATTGGCCAGGGGACACAAGTTAGTTTTTTTAACTTTTTATGTCTGTTATAAATTAGGCACATTTTCATGGAGCTGTGCACCATACAGTGGCAGTTAGGAGTACACTGTATAGTAGCAAGTGTATAACGCTAGTAATTAGGATATTAACCGGCAACACAGAAAGGCTTTGCATGGAGCTAAACATAGATCAGCTAGTTAGTGCATCTAGCAGCAATAATATCAGATCATAGCATTATCTGACATTTAATATTAGTCATAGACACCACTCAAATGACTTCTGTAAAACAAACTCGTTAAACCATAATATCCCAACTCTAAAACACATCCTAATATCATGGAGTTGCGATTTTCTAATGTCTCATTGGCCAGCTTGGTAGATATGAGCATCCTGCGACAATACAGTATTTGACTCATGTACTCAGACAACCTTTTAATCCTTAAAAAAACACAGTAAGCGAGAAATGTATATACATAACTTCCTTGGAGGCAACAATCTGTCTTTCAAGCAAGGTTGTCAAAAACATGCACCCTACACCCTTCACACATACCACTAATGTCAAACATAGACCTTCTTATGCTGAGGTACTTAAAAAAACCTCTCCAAACCTGAAAGACCTCCTAAGCTGTTAAATGGCAAGACCTAACTTTGGCAATCACTAAAGTACACACCAAAAGCAATACCCAACACCACATGTAAGCCTACACTCAATGTCCCCCAAGAACAAAGCCCATTAGGCAAACAAACACTTAACCTAGTACTCTTGTCATAGGGGATTATATTGTGTGACACACAGATGTCCATCTCACCAGGTTGGACAAGGAGAAGATAATGGTTAGTTGCCTTTCTGGAGCTAGGATCTGCAATATTATGCATGCACTCAAGTCACTGCACCACAGGTACCAGTATGATTCTATCATAGTCCATGTGGATGTAAATGACATGAGATGTACCTCATTGGATTGTATGAAAAGAATCATTATGTATCTCTCTGTATATGTGTCACAGACAGGTATGTGTCTTGCATTGAGCAGCAGTCTACTTTCACCAAGGATGATGCCACAGTATGAACAGAAAATAACTGATTTTTATAACTGACTTAATTTCTGGTGTCACTCCAGGGGATCCAATATCTGTCATGGGAGGACATGGTTAACAGACCATGTTGCTTTGCCAAGAATGGCCTACACCTGTCTCACCTGGGCTTTCAGATATTGGCTGAAACTTTATTAACCCCCCTGTTTTAGGCAATGTTAAAATGATTAAACTACCAACACAGTCTCCTCACTCTGGAGAATGTAGACATCAGTGCAGTTATTAAGTCTTAGTTTAAAGCTACAGAAAGCACTATGGCAGTGGAAGGCTAGAGTGCCTTTCACATATGTAGACCAACAACCACACAGACAGGGGCTAAAGTTGGAGGTGTCTAGATCTACATTAGCAGCAAATACAACTCCAGAATGGTGAAACAGGATGATGCCCTGCAGTTCATCCACATCCAGGTCTCCATAGACAAGAATCCTATGCATGTCCTGGCTAGCTACAGGTCGCTCTCTATGACAAACAACATCACATCTCTTATCAAGACCTACCAAAGGGCCCTCAACATCCAAGCAAATACCCTGTTCAAGGGAGACTTTAACTTCCCCTCTACAGTCTGAGAAATATACACTATTTATAACTCCCAGGCTCAATGTTTCCAAAACTTTATCAGCACAAACACCCTGGATTAGATAGTGTGCACTCCAACCAGATGATCAAACATATTGGACCCAGTAGTCCTCAACATGTGAGAGCATTGAACCCCCCCATGTCCTGTCCCCATTGGTGAGGTTGTACCCCAAAATAGAAACCAACCCAGAAAACCCAAGTAAACCCGTAACAGAAACTTTTCTAAAGCAAACTACATCCTATTAAGTGACAGCTTGTCAAAATTCATGTTTCCCCTCAAACCCTGAAAACACAGCTACCTACACAGAATTATTTATAAAAGCCTTGTGCAAACGTGTAAATGGCTGCATTCAGGCTGTAGTACCTACCAGAAGTAAACCTAGATCTAACACCAAAACCAAACCACACTGATGGAATCCTTACCTTAACAAGGTATATAACAAAAGAAAAAAGTCATGGCCAAGATCACCAAGACCAACTCTCATAGAGACCAGAGCACTCTGATTCAACTAAACAAGAAACAAGAAGTCTAATAAAGTCCAACAAGGCCAATTATGAGGTCAGAATAGCCTCCCAGGTTAAGAACACTCACAAGGTCTTCTTTAGCTATGTTAGAAACCTAAAAGTTAACACTCAGCAATGTGCCAAACTGGTGGTAAACGATGTAACTTTCACTGATAAAGGTGACATATGGTGCAAATCTATTGGCTGATACATTTAGCTCTAACTTCGCCTCCAACTCCCCCTTCACTACTCCCTGCAAAATCCTTCCTAGCATAGCCCCCCAACAATCAACAGGGAGCAGGCCAAAAATACTGTTTCAGTGGGCCATATCAATATCCCTCGTTGCCTCCTAAATAGCCCAAAACATAACCTAGCAGAACAACTTGAGACAGTCTTCATCTACAGTCTCAAAATAGGTTATATGCCAGGTGAAAGGAGGGCTGCATTGGTCATCCATCTTCATAAGAGTGGACTATCAACCATCCCTGGGAACTCCATATCCATCAGTCTGACAAGTCTAATACGCAAAACCATGTAATGAATCATAAAAATGATCAAGGGCATTGAGTACCTACCGACACTGGACCCACCCCAGTTTGGCTTTGTTTAGGGAAGGTCTTTCCTACACATACTGGTAAGCTTAAGAGGGTCATCAAAGTTATGGATAGGGGAAAACTGTGCATATCACCCCCCTTGACCTGGTCAAGGCATTCAGTATAATACCCTGCTCAGGTATTGCTGGCAAACTCTCATAACTAGGCATAAATCCTTACATAACTCTCTAGATTGCTGGGTAGCTCAGTGATAGGAACCAAAATGTTAGCATCGATGAGACCACCTCCACCAGGAGACCGGTCACCAGTGGAGTAATCTAGGGTGCAGTGCTGGGCCTGCTCCTGTTTGGCATCTACTTCTCTGAAGTCAAGGCTATGTCAAAGGCCATTGACTTACCAAGTTCACAGATCACTGTAAATTGAGAGCTATCATAGATTCCTTCTACAATATCAACATCCTACAAGAAGGTCTAACAAAAACAAATGACTGGTGCCAAAGCTACGGATTAAACTTTAATGTGAAGAAATACATATTAATGTCCCTTAGGAAAATCTTCTACCCAAACTAATTACTTCAATGACAAAAGACCCCTAAGAATTGACCTGATTTTTTTGGATCTGGGAACATATGTAGTCAGTAATATGGCCTTTGACCAACATGTAGCCAAGACCGTAAGAAAATCATTCTATGTCACCCACCTCTTAAGCAAGGGTATGGCATCCAGGACCAAGGAAGTTATAGTACCACAATACTCAGACTTTATCAGACCCATCGTTGAGTGTAATTTCACCTTTGGCATGTACCTAGCTAGGCACCTGCAACAACTGGAATGCCCTTAAATGTTCATCTCCAAAAGAATCCATGGTATGAACACCCTGTCCTACACAGATCGCAGTAAGGCACTATCTCTGTACTTAGTATCTTACAGGTTACTGAGAGGTGATCATATTCTTTAGCATATTAGGCATCCTCAGATGCAGTTCTGACAGATCTCTTGCACATCTGCAAAACAAACAGCACAAAAACACAGGATCCAAGGACTTGAACTTTATGACATAAATAGAACATGCTGGAGAGTTTCAAAGGATCCTTGTGCTATGAGATAAGCACTCCAACTACATGAAACAGAGCTAATCCCTGACTCTATTCAAGAAAAACCTTGATTATTGGATAGGAAATCACAAATTCACCCCCAGTCTGGCCCCCATGTCTCTGGATGGACAGAGACTGACAGTAAGTAAATCAATCCCCAACTAACATAACCCTTACCTGTGTCTTTAGTTGCATACCCCATCTTATAGGCATCCAACAAACTTGGGGACAAAACTGGGTTGGGTTGCATGGCTAGGCTTTTAAAGACCCTGGTGGTCATTACTCTAGTATAAACCTATGAAACTATGTGCCATGTCCTTCTGAAATTTCGTTAAATGCATACACAGCATGTATGAACAGTCATACTTTCTACCATTCAAAACATGCAGCTTGCTGCCACAAATGTTTGTTTGCACAATTAAAACTATTATTGGCATGATTTCACAGGTGTCTGCGATTCATCTCAGTATGTCCACATTTGTCCAGTTGTGTACACTGCCATTACAACTTCATTATTCTTTCCTTCACACACGTAAGGCACTGATAGGCTTGCAGCTCTTTAACTTATATGTATGTATGTTCTAACATCAATCATGTGGATGTAAATTATTTTCTTTGATTACTCTCACGACATACATGACAATAGCTGTGTGGTTCCATACGTCTGCACCACTGGTGTAGCTAGGCATACTCAGTGTACTTCAGAGAGTACATTTATTTCAGAAGATATCTCAGAAAGTGTATAGTGGAAACAGTACATTATTTTTATAACTGTCTGAACTGTTGTACAATGTACATTCCTATAGAAAACATGCTTCCCTACCACTAATTTACCTCTTAAATGGCCTTTTAATGGTTAGAAGTGGCAAACAACTGAAAATAAAACCGCAGCAGTTTGAGAGTTGAGTATTTTTTTTGTACATGATAGATGGGGTGGAGGGAGGCAACAACATAAGGTTTGGTACTGATTATAATTTTATGGATATATAGTCAACATCCCCTATTATATCTTTTTTCCTTCTCAGCTGTTGTCACCTCTCCAATTTAACATCATTTACATTTATCACATTTATTCCCTGTGTTACTTTGTAGCTGTGTTCAACTCACCTCCATTTGTGAACGTTTCCTTTTCATAATGTAGATGTGTCCCTGAGTGCACAGGATTACTTCAATGGTTCTCGACAATTATTTATTAGTGATGTTTGTTCAGTAACCTATTTATATATAACTAAATGTTTCTCATTAAACTCACCCTGACTCTTAATTATGTAGTTCAGGTTGCCCTTGCCTTGTACTGCAGTGTCCGTGCATGCTCACTTACTGAGGTTAGGCTTATTTAGCTTAAATAAAACTCAGTTAACACTACAGGATTATAGATATCACAGAAATCTCACAAAAAACAAATACTTAATGACAAGAAAGAATTTTTTTTACAAACCTACAAAATACCCACCAAAATATCCCCAAACTGTTCTGGGAGTCCTTAAAGTCACTGCTCAACTCCGGGTAATCCTCTACCCCCCAGCCCACCACAACCTCTAAATACCCAGGTAATACAGCAACTCAATTTAACACCTATTTAGTAAATTCTATCTTATCACTAACTAAAAAAAACTCCACCTCACCTCTCACTATGCCACACCCCCCTACCAACAACAAGGTACTCTTTAAATTTGATAGTGTCCCCACCTCAACAATAAAAAAATACCTTCTAGAAGTGAAGCCAACCACCTTGGCAGCTGACAAATTACCAGAATAGTACCTCAGAATAGCATCAGAAGCTGTAGTATTCCCAGTCTTCATACTTGTCAATAGATCCGTAAAGGAAAATCATGTTCCCAACATCTGGAAAATATCATACATCATACTCCTACATAAAGGCGGACATTCTACAGCCCTAACCAACTAATCCAATAGACATCCACTCACCCCTATCCAAGATATTAACAAATCCACACCCAGTCATTCAAATGCCTCACCTACTCTCCTTGACTCAATATGGCTTTTGGCCTAATCATTGCACCACTACTGCCCTTTTAAACTTTTCAAACACAGCTAATCAATTCCAAAACAATGGTAACTTAGTCTAAAAAGTTTTCCTAGACCTATCTAAAGCATTCAATACTGTCTCACACCAGAACCTCTTCGAGGAACTAGCCTCTCTAGGACTCGATACTCCATCATTAACCTGGTTCCATAGCTATTTATCCAACAAGAAACAAGCTGTGAAATGGCAACAAGACTATTCTGATTTCCTCATACTGCTAGGGATCAATTCTTGGATCCCTACTTTTCAATTTCTTTATCTATAATCTATACACCACCACTAAAAAAGCTACCTGGTACAATATGCAGATGATCCCACTCTCATCTGCTCAGCCAAAACAGTAGCCCTCCCTAGAAGAAAACACCCAAAAGGCCTTTTTAACCATAGAATCCTGGCTAGATAGCTCAGACTTGCTCTTAAATGCTAAAAAAAAAAAAAAAACACAAATGATGCTTTTTACTCCTAAAAACTACTCAAACCAAAAACAATCCTTTAATATCCTATAAGCCAACAAAACAAAAATAAAATACATCATGTAGGCAAAACTCCTTGGAGTAATGCTCCATCATAATCTCAGATACGACCAACATCTACTCTTAGCCATAAAAAAAATGGAAACTTGGATCCCTGTACAGGGCTATGAAATTCCCCACTAATAACTCCAGGAAAACCATAGCACAAATATACTTGCTTCCATCCCTACTCTATGCCTCACTCATCTTTACAAATATTAATTCAACCATCAAAAATAAACTAGAGACAGCCTATAACAAAACTGCACAGTTTGATACAAATAATCCTCTAAAAACACAATTGCATACCACTAAAATATCTTAACTGGCTAGTACCTAAGAACAACCTCAACTGCCATCAACTTATACTAATTAACTCCCCAGAGAAATGCACAGCTCTAAAAGGAATACTACAACCCTATACTACTAAGTGAGCCCTACATTCCAACAACAAAGCTTTTCTATCCATTACAAAATCAAACAATAGAGCAGGAGACTCACTCACTCTACCCTAACCAGGTAGCAAAAATTTGGAACCAAATCCCCATGAAATAAGACAGGTAGACACACTGCATGTCTTCAAAACATCACTAAAGAAACACCCGCTAAATAACTAGTTGCGCTCAGCCACTATCCCAGGCTACCCCTCCCCTGGATTCAACCTAAACTTCGCCTTCAAAGTTACACTGCCTTTACTTAACCTTTCTTTACCATAATCTTACACATGTAACTTTATATCTCTATCACTAAGAAATCGCCTGTATATTCTTCCCAACTGTCATTTATACTGTTCTTCTACAGACTGCCACTCCACCCTCAACCTACTTTCTCTCCTACAAAACTTTCATTTCCCATGTAACTATTGCTACCTCTGTTTTCTTTAATACAGGTCTATACAAGATCTCTACCTAATGTTTCATATAACTACTACTCCTCTTAAGTTCTACCTCCTGCTAAACCCCTTGTTGCCTTTTCTACCCTTCCCTGTATCTCCATCTGATAAGCACATTGCATAATACATCCACTATTGTGTAATTTCTCTGCAACCACCTCATGAAAAAGTATCTCCTTGAATTCATAGACTACTGTATGTTATATGTGTTCTAGATGTATTCATACAATTGTGGTTTCATATAAACTCAATGTATTTTACAAAATGTCTCTTTTTTGTCTTTAAATGTACTTGCCTAATACTTGGAGCTTTTCTCCCTGAGCCTCTGCTGAAAATGGGATAATCCCCAGTCAAAATTTCCTGGTAAACAAAGAGAAATAAATAAATAAAATAAAATACATTTACAACCTTTAATTTATTTTGTGTGCTTGAGCATCTCTGCAGCTCAGCGTGGCCAATAACAGGTCTTCTGGCCATGAACATGTTTCACTTAATGTACAGGGTTGCTTAATGGCTTGCATAGTTGATGAGCACTGTTGCGTCGTTCCAGCATGAACAGACTGTGTAGGCTTAGAGCAATGTGTACATGCTTGTTAATGAATCCCCAGGACTGTTTTCTTGAGTTTTAAATGACGTTCTTTGTTGTACAGTACCAGAGAGACTATTTTGTCTAAGCAGCTCATCTGATATGTTTTTTTTTTTTTTTGTCACTCATTTTCCTTAAAGGAAGACTTCCAGTAAGCAGCAACAGTAAGTTTGACAAACTTGTGGTAGATCCAAGACAAGCCTTTTTGTCTTATTGGGTACAGATACAGGCTGGCTACACTTTGTAAGAGCTTGTTGTAAGAGCAGGTCATTCGACATATCATCAGCCTGCGCCCGTCATACCTACAGTACCTTCTAAACTGCATTTTTTCATCAGTCATAAATGATCTTGAGTGTCTTCCAGAACAGTACAATGTTTCTCACAGTTTTATGACTTTCCTCATTTTCACAATTAAAGAACATTGCATGTGCTTATTATAAGGGAACGTCCAAATAAGGATGCTTAATGGCATATTACCATCTGCTTGTGATCCAGCCAAAATACAAGGTCATGTCCATTCTACTCCCATGAGAATGATGGTAGAAATACCTACTTGACCATTTCTTAAACTAAACATAAAAATGGAAGGTGAAGATTGAGTGTGTTGTAGTTCCTCTTAGGTGATCTTGTAAGTGCCAAGACTTTCTAATTTGTTGTCTGAAAAAGCAATGGTTTCTTGCTAAAGTAGAAACATACATGGGAAAAGTTCTGGTTCACTTTATTTCTCATGACAATGTATCAGCTTGTCTATGGACTTCCGTTGGCATGGGTAAGTTTAGGTAGCCCATTCATCTGCAGCAGCCTTTTGAATTTCAGCTTGGCTTTGTCCTCACTGGCTGCTCTGATCTGCTTCAGTTCCTTTTCTAAAGTTTTCGCTCCAGGAACTGTAGTTGAATCCTTTCTTCCCTTAGTTAGCTGTCTCTACCAACAGGCAGTTGATAGTGCTTCTGTTTAGTGATGCCTGTTCACTGTCCATGCAATGGTAGTTTTGACAAATTTGATGTTTCTAATATGCCTTGCATTTAGCCCCCCCCCCCATCTTCTAGCAGTTAACATTGGCTCTCCTAATCCTCCAGCGGACACAAGAAGTTTGCCACATGACATTGAGATGCTGAGTTTTTTAAACAGCTTTATTAAATTATCACTTTAGACATGGGCACACATGCATTAACAGAAAAGAAAACAGACCACATTAAAACTTTATTTTCATTTACAAACATTATACATTGCATATTATGCAGTCCAGCATTACATACATTGCTCAATTCTTGCCTTCACTTAAACCTTACTCCTCCTCCTGAACAAGTTTACTCAGACCTCATTAAGCCAGACATGGAATATAAAGCCTCCTTTGGCATACATCTGTCCAGACACATGCAACAACTGGAATGCCCACAGAGATACCTTACTAAAAGGATACGAGGCCTAAACAACATGTCCAACATACACTGATTTAAAGCCCTGTCACTATACACAGTATCCTACAGACTGCTAAGAGATAACATGTATCTGGTGTACAAGGCATCGTCTGACCCATTACTGAGGGATTTACTGCACATCAGTAAGTCAAATTGTGTCAGAAATACTTGGTCTAGAGATCAAAACTTCTTCTGCAACATCAAAAGAATGGTGGGAGGGACAGGTATCTCTCACAGAGGATACTGCTGCTGTGGAACAGACTCCACATCCACATAAAACAAAGTTCATCCCTGTCCATATTAAAGTGCAACTTAGATATATGAATAGGAAACAGAGAATTTACCCCAGGACTGCCTTTTGTACTACTAATGGACAGAGGCAGATTCTAAATGCCTTATTCCCATGCATGGGTTCCTTCAAATTATACATGGTATGATCCCAGTTATTCTCATTAGGGATTATATATGATTATCGACCATGGGATGGGTAAGGCTACTCTATAACTAAATGGGATAGGTTATTTTGAGCACAAAAAGAGAAAATGACTAGGCTTAAAGTGTCCCACAAGGGCAGCTAGCCTAGTACTTGCCTAAGAACCTATGCATTGTGCCTACAAATTCCATTTACTTCTATGTAATATGCTCCTTCCTTTTTCTAAAGATCCTACTTCCATTTTTTTAATATCTATTATAATATTCAATACTTCAAATACAGTTAGCTTAGATTTTGATTTCCATTTTCTAGTATTTGAGATACTGATTTTGATGCTTAATCTGTCATTGAAACTACTGTTCTCTTATATGAGCTGCTTCAAGTTCTTGGCCCCTGGCCATTACGCTAGTATTTTGGAAACTGCTGCTAGTGAGGTTAGCTGTCATAGTTTTCTTGTCATTACTTAAGGGACTCTTTTAAAAAAATCTGTGTTGTTGGATTCTTGTCAGGTAAAGTCAACCATTCCAATTTTCTACATATTTCTGCAGTGCATTTTCCAAACTGTGTTTTGTTGCACTTGGATTTTTTAGTTGCAGAAAGTTTTTTTCTTTGTCATAATAGTGTTTCATTTGTTTTACCTGGCAATCTGGGAAGTATGAAAGGTACGCATTTGCAGACATTTAATCTAATAAATCCATCCCTCTTCATATTGCATTTCAGTAGAAGCACACAAATTCTACAAGTCAAAGCCTTACATCTACATTAATAAAATAATAACTTTGTTCTTCAGCTGCATGTGTTCTACAGTAAAATATGTAAGCTCTTTCTGGCTCAGTTATAAATAGTATTAATGTGGATATGAAAAAGGGCTGAAGTCAAGAAAAAAATATAAGGTAAACATTACAGGAAAAGTATATAAGTAGTATTCTGTTCTTATTTGTGTCCTTATCACCTGTGTGATTATTTTAGACCTCTACGCCTAACTTGTATAATAGTTTCAACACATTTATTGATTGGTAAGACAGTTATGGGGATTCATTAACAAGCTTGTACACTTTGCGCTAAACCTACATGATTTGTGCATGTTAACATGAATATGCAAGTTTCTACAATAGCCTACATGTTTAGCAGTACCGATTTGTGGCCATAACAGCCACAAAACGATACACAGAAGCTTGAGCACACAATGTAAACAAAAAGTGTTGCCTGTAGGCAAACCTTGTGAGTGAGCATGCACAGAGAGCATAATACAAGGCAAGGGCAACTTTACTGAAACAATTAAGATGCAGGGGATGAGAAAAACAGGAAAACTGTACTCATATATATGGACTGGTGCACAAACAAAAAGTAGGGAAAGATGAACAGGGAAACTATTGGGTAATAAATGTGGTTATTGCACAATGAGCATTTTGGTCAGAAAAAAAAAATTCATATTGATGTAATAAAAGTAATCCTGTTCACTGAATTAAACCATGTTCATAAATAAAAACAGAAATTTTGTCAAATGATGTTAGAGGGACTCAAAGCAACAAGTTAAGAAAGGGGACTAAGTGTGATACATGCATGTCAAATGCTGATTTCAGAGAACATTTAGCCAGGACAGCTATATTTGTGTATATGGATATACTGCGGTTATTGGATATCAGATGTGTATACAGAAAGGTATCTGTTGTAGGCAACAGTATGCTGTATTCTCAAGTTCATCATGTATAAACCCAAATCAATGAAACCTACAGCTGCTGTGTCATGTACTTCAAAAAGGGATGTTTCTGATCCATTTGTTGGCACATTTAAACATGCATTAGCCAATCATGCACTGTATATTAATGTAAATAAATATGAGTATAAGTACAGTCATAAAACCTAAATGTATGGTTGCCACTATACTTATTTTGTGGGATGATCACTGATATGATCATTGATATTTGTGTGAATCACTTGATTGTGTTGACAATGCCTAACTACACATGAGGCAGCTGTATGGACCTAGTCTGCCATCGGAATGTATGCTGTCAGAGTAATTAATGGTAATAGATTACATCCACGTTTAATGTTACAAGACCCATTCAGGTTAAAGAACTATGAGGTTGGCATTGCCTTATGTGTATTTAGAAAACAATACTGATGGTTGTTACAGTAGTGTACACACTTGTGATAATGTGGAAATATGGAGAAGAATCACCGACACTTGTGCCATCATTCCATTGATAGTATTAGATGATGAAATAAAACATTTTGTAAGCAATATGCATGTTATCAATGATAGAAGGTTAGTGAATGATAATACATGCTGTGTGTGTGTGTGTGTGTGTGTGTGTGTGTGTGTGTGTGTGTGTGTGTGTGTATATATATATATATAGAATAATAGTCACAGGCATGACACATACACATAGGTGTTACACTGAGCATGATATAAACAGAATAATGATATGATATACATATTACCATGTGTCTAACTTTAGCACATATGACATACGTATATGCACAATGAGTCATGCTAATATGACATATGCACAAATGCACATTAATTAAGGTACAAGTCAAGTATAATCCATTCCCTGACAAACGGATAGTGGTTTTGAATGTCATGATGTATGCTAATATGCCTAAGATATGCAATTGTCAAACAAAACAGATCCACTTTATTAAATATTATATGTAGCTTCTTCAGAGGTAAAGTAATGTATGAATGAAATGACATTTTTCAATTTCCTGTAATTCAAGTTGATACATGTGCTATTAAAACAACCATTTTGTAGGACACCAGCTCACATACAAAAATTACAATGTTAAAATAAAAACATTTAAGAGCATTATTAAAAACAATGACATTATTAGTAATATATATATAAAGTGCATTAAAATGCATCCTTAGCACCTAAGATGTTTTTTACTTGTAAATCATAAAAGACAGTTTGCAATTCATATTGGGACATTAAGGTACATGTATTCTAATCATTATGCCCTCGCTACCTTCAATAAAGTGCATGTATTTCTTTTTTCTTTTTTCTTTTTTCTTTATTACTAAACTTATCCTAGCTTTATAAATATAACCAATAGGAAATTGATATATAAATGGCTATCTGTACCCAATTGTTTTATTTTATCTCAGATAACTCCTTAACTTTAATACAGGTGTGATGTTACAGTTATTATTAAGTCCTCCAGTCGCATTCTAACTCCTTGTTTTCCAAAATCAGTGGAAATGGGCCACCCCTGATCTTCACTTGGTCAATGGCCATAAAAGAAAAATCATGGCCTGGGTTGAGTTCAACGTACTAATAATGTCATTGTTTTTAATAATGCGCTTAAATGTTTTATTTTAACATTGTAATTTTTGTATGTGAGCTGGTGTCCTACAAAAGTTTAAAAGTAGTTCCAGAATTTGGTTGTTTTAATAGCACATGTATCGAATTACAGGAAATTGAAAAATGTCATTTCCTGACTTTCTGGATACTTATGTAGCGTCATTCATACATTACTTTACCTCTGAAGAAGCTACATATAATTGTTGTTTTATTTAATAAATTGCGTTAAGGTTTCCAGTGGATCTGTTTTGTTTGACAAGGGGCCTCTTTCTGTTTTTTTTACTTGTTTTTTACGTTTTTGCTGGTCTGTTCGTTTATATGCAATAAAGAGCATAATTATTTGGAAAATAAGTAACACTTGTGTGCATTCATTGACATACTCAGTATTTGCATCTTGCCAGACTCAAAAACATGCTAGAACAGATTGCAGAGAGAGATGTGTATCAACCAATGACACCACAGAAATAGGCATATTTGTTGTGTCATGAAGAACATCCTTGAATGGATTACGTCAGGCTTCTATTGTAATGTGTATGGAGCCTCTAACTTGGATTGTGAGACATTAAAAATGTGGCCCTCTTACTGTGACATAACTACTTTCTTTGCATAAGCCACTCCTGTCTGACACAGTTACCTGACAGACAAAAGTTAACAGATTCAAATCCCTGTCAGTCATGCAACACACTCTGCACAGCTGTGCATTGTCTACGTCTGCCACAGGAGATATTACGGGAGCTTGTCAGAAATAACAGCAATCAAAGTGTGAAGTAAAAAAGGTCTTTTAATGTTAATGTTGTTGTTGTTTGTCTTTTGGCTTTTCCTGGTTAGGGGTCGCCACAGAGGAACTCCCGTCTGCTAATGATTGGCAGTAGATTTTCACAAACGCCGAGGTGCCAGCTCAATGTCCAACCTTCAACGAAGGCACGCCCATTTACACATGTCTTTCGAACGCCACCCAACCACGGGGAGGACATGCACTGTATCCAATAATAATTTGTCAGAGTGATGAGAGAAGGCAGCTATGTTAATATTCCCACAACTGTGAACAGTCCTATATCAGTATTTCTTGGTCAAGCTAGTGTTTTCCATCCACACTGTGTTTTTATACGCACGTTCCCCGATTCAAACTACAGCCTAGCTGTGTATACATTGTATACAAGTCAGTACTAACTGAATGAAATCCCAAAACACCTTCTTCACTGCCATGAAATCGTAAAATGTGTTGAAAGTTGTTTGTCCAATACATAAATGGATACAAATGGTGGTTGTCTCACGTCAGTGCATTCACATAATGTTGTCCTTTTCTAGAATTGAACAGCTGTTTATGTACATCCATAGGCTAACAAAGAGTGTATTAATCACAAGTGCCACAGTGGAAGTGTTAACACAACTGTGAGACTCCACCTATGTAAAGCCTTTACATCATATGATTGTGTTACATACTAATTGTTTGAGGTAAAACAGATGGGGGGGGCCTCCCCACTGTAATTGTACACATTACATTTGTGGTGGTTGTCATTCATGCATAGCAGTATACTGACACACAATAATTATGGTCACCCACTGCAGATTTTCAACACCTTCCTATGCCACCACAGCAGCTACATGATATTGTGAAGACTGAACACATCACAGTAGAAATCTTACTTCAATTGTGAGATATATGTGTATTTGAAGGCATTACATCATTTTATTGCTACAAGACATATGTCTACCAACAATTTGGTTAAAGAAGTGGTGCAATCTGTCTCTTAAACAATATTGCATAATGTTGCGTATATACAAATACATGAGATGCGTAATGCAGTCTTCACTGTGATGGTAGAATCTCAATCACGCACAGTGTGTAGATAATCATGGATTTGAACCCATGTCTTACTAGCGCAGCATAATGAACATTGTCTCAATTCCTTAAGCCAAATGAGAAGCTTAATACTAATATTAGAAATGGCAAATTTTATCAAAGGGCATCATTATTGTTTAAACAAAGCATTTGTGAAAAATGGTTAGAAATTCTTGTCAGTGGAATCTCCAGCTATACAAGTACACAGCAGACAGGTGGCAATTGAGGAACTGACAATGTCATTATGTTGCCCTAGTACGACATGGGTTCAAATCCATGATTATCTACACACTGTGCACAGTTGGGATTCTGCCATCACAGTGAAGACTGCTTTACGCATTTCATGTATTTGGGTATACATAACATCATGCAATACTGTGTGACAAGAGGCAGAGTGCATCACTCTTTTAATCATATTACAGGCACACATATATCTTGCAGCAATAAAATTATGTAGTGCTTTCAAATATACATATATCTAACAACTGCCACCTACATGAACATTCATAGTCATAGTGACACAACTGAGTTTAAGAAGTAATGGCTGAATTAGAACTGACTACCCACGATTATGAACTAGAGAACATTGTATGAATTAAAAGCACCACAGCAAATGTTGTTTTACAACTGTGACAGTCCACATTTGAATGGATGACATTACCATTATTTAATAGTGTCATGGTTTTGCTAAATGGAAAGAAAGTGGTGGAACAGTGCAATAAAACTAGAGCTACACGTCCTATATGTCTTTGAAAAATTTTCTGCACAGGAGTAGAGAAAAACATACACTTACAGTAGTCAATCACAGCTGGATTCAAACCACCTACTTATCTAGTTATACAGTCTAGAGAAGACGGCATCAACAGCCAGCACCACAAGAAAAGTTGTTTTGCAGCTGTGAGATAATGCATTTTTAAAGTATTAACTGGGTTTTGACAGGAGATGCTAGAAATTTATAGGGTAACCTTTACCAATGAAGATATGTATCCTAAGTGGAAGTATACATAAGTGATATTGTGACAGAGTAATTGTACATGACAGTACACATCGTCATATTATTTAAGCAATGCTGGATTCAAACCACCAACCTATCTAGTTACACAATCCAGAGTCAACCACATATTCCAGAGAAGTTTGACTTCTACAGGGACAGAGTGCACTTTCTCAGGAATACCTCATCAGTGTGTTGCAGACAATATGTTTGTGTTAAAAGTGGGATAAGGTGAAGGGGCAGTCCTCTTACACTTTAAATGCTCCTCTTGATTGGAAGCGGATACAGCACAGATGTTAATGAAGCCATACATACCTGACATTAAAGCCACCCATAAGTTCAACACTGTTGGAATTAAACCACCTACCTATCTAGTTACACAAACTAGAGAGCACACCATCAACTGCACATGCCACAGAAGAAGTCTGACTTCAATATGAAGAGAGTGTGTTTTTATCAAGATGACCTCATTAGTGTGCACCAGAGGAGATGTTTATATTAAAAGTGGGGGTAGAGACCTCTTCAAATGTGAATGCTTATCCCAAGTAGGAATGGATGCAGTACATCAGTTGATGAAGCAATGCTTACCTGTCATTAGAGCCACACACACATACACACACACACACACACACACACACACACACACACACACACACACACACACACACACGCACACACACACAAGTTCACCACCATTGGATTCAAACCACCTACTTATCTATTTGCACAATTTAGAGAACACACTATCAGTTGCAAGTGCCACAGTAAAAGTCTGACTTTAGATGTAGGAAAATGCACATTTGTAAGGATTACCACATCAGTGTTTTGCAGTGAAGCTAGTGTGTCTCACAGGCCTTGGTGAAAAGACCATTGTCTTGACATGCACAAGTAACTGTTCCCAAATAATTGCATACTGCTCAGATAATGTATCTATCCTGTCATTCACTTACATTGTGTTACTGTGAGTGACATGTACCTCTTTCACAGTGTAGTGCTTTGATGACAATCACACTTGTGAAACAGTAGATTAACAGCCAAGCATTCATGACTGGTCATCTCAGGATGACTATATACAAACAGTAATCATTTATTATTTGATTTTCATTTGTATTGTCTCAGGATTAGGCAATATGCAGTGCAAATACAACCACAATAGTCAAAAATATGACAGTGCACTCCTGAAAACCACTGATAAAGTATGTGTGAAAAGGTTCCACTACATTGTACATCATTTCCAAGTATAAGTGTTGGAATGCAGATATAACTTTACAGAATGATGTGTTCAGGTAACTTCACAATGAAATCCACATATGTTGACTACAACCCTTCATTAACACATAACAAAGCTGTGCAATGCACTTACATAATTTTATTCTTAAATCTCTACTTGAAGTGCAGTGCTGACAAGCTAATTTTCATGGCTGATGACAAAATATTAGTGCATTTGTAATCATATCTTGAGGTGTTGAACTTAGAACTGCAATTAGCAGTATTCTACATTCCCCTGTGCCAGCCTGTGCACAAATGCATAGTAAAGACATACAAACCATTAAGAATGTTATGAAATCCAGAACAGATATATGTTATGTTAATGTTTTATGTGTTATGATTTGAAAATTTTTCATGATAGTTACAGTAATTTACTCATTATATGTATGACACATATGTATAATGACACAACCCTCATATCTGGTGAATGTCCAGTTAATTTAGGCATATTGCAATTATTGTAATGCAATTATATGTGTTTGTATGCCATGATTCTTATGTCAGACTTTGTAAATACAAAGTAAAAAAATATTGGGTGACAAAAGCCAAAACGTAGGGCCAAATTGTCAATACTGCCCTTATAAAATTGGGACTTGACTAGGATAAAGATTCACATTAGCATGTATTTTCTGAACTCTGTAAACTTTCAAATTAAATGTTTGGTATTACTTAATGACTCCAAATCCGCAATGATTTGTTAGACGTTAACAAATTTAGTGATAAACACAACAAACATTGAAGTGCATAAATGTGGTCATCCTTTGAAAGTCTGTGCATTTCAGAGGCATTGCTGTCTACAGTAAAGTGTTTCCATTAGGGATCAAGAAGGGATAGTACACTGGAGACATGATGAGGGCATAAGGAGGAGAAAGGTTAATATCAAATGCAGCACACACTGAAACACACATTATTAAGAAGTGAAAACATTACCTAATTGCATGACATACCTGTGGATTCAGATTAAAAGAATAAAATAAAAGTATACCGACAGAAGGATTATCTCAGCTTACCTGCACCGTAGTACAGCCTCGGCAACAGTCATACTTACTCGAAAGTGCTTCTTCGGTGAAAAGCACTTTCGCATAAGTATGCCCAGCCATTTGGATTTTGGTTGTTTGCTCAGTTGAGCAAACGTCCTAGATCCATCAGTCTATATTTCTATAGAGCAGCAGGACTAAGCACATTTCCATGAGCAATGCTAGTGCAGTCAGCATTAAAATCTTCAGCTTTTGCTATTAGACATGAAATTCCATGTAATGTCCGGCAGCATTGCTGGGCTAAGCCAAGCTCTGTGCAAAAGGTGAGGGCAATAAATGAGAAAGAGAAACTAGGAGACAGGGATAGTGAAATAAGAAGACTTTTGGTTATGGTCCATTTTCTGCACATTTTGGTGTTGTGTTATGCTTAGGTTTGTCATCATAATTCTTCTGTTAGGCTCTGTGCAAGACAGTATTCCCAAAAAGGAGTAAGCAGATTAACACATCAGTATGATAATGGTGTGTTAATAAAACAGGTAATCAACAGTTGCACACAAACGAGTCATATCAAACACATTGAAAAACACTTTAACATACTTCTGAATTTGAACCTTGACAGTATGCAAAAAGGAGTCTTCATACCTGAGCATTATCTCAACACACCACTTTGGAAGTCCTACCTCACAAAGTTAAAAAAACAGACCACAGACTGAATCAAAGCAGAATTTATGCTTTAGCCTTCATTACAGTAATGAGAAGTGTGAAATCCCAAATGGTGTATGTAACATTAAGCAGCGTTATAAATATGTCACAGTATTGCTTTCAGTCTGCATTTCTATAGTGCAGCAGAGTTAAGCACATTTGCACTAAGCATACTAGTATGGTTTAAGGCAAAAACTCAACATTTTAAACATTTTTTGCTATAGGACATAAAATGCCATTAACTGTTACACAACAATGGTGCATGATGCCAAACTCTGCGCAAACACTGAGTACAAAAAGTGAAGGCTTTTGGAGTGTGCCATTTTTGGTCATGTGTGTTGTGTGTGATTCTATTTTTTGACCAGATTAAAAAAAAAGGTAGATAGGACAGTGGTGAAAAAGGGGGATGGGGAGAACACAGGGAAAAGAATACAGGAATTTGCAGGATGGTGGTGGGACAGCACCATAGCTATCCACTTCTTCACAACATATATGTAGAATTGTACAAAGAATTTGATGAATTTAGAGTCACCACACTAGGGATGGGTGAGAACAACAGAATAATGTTGTATAGCCAATTGGACCAAATCAAGTGTGTCAAGATAATGTATAAGCAAAGTGGAGAGCTATGTATGGGGCACAGTTCTTTTTGTGGACAGATGCCCATTTTTTTGTGGGGAGAGAGAGAGAGAGACAACTGTTGGGAATGTGCTCAGAAATAAGTGGGCTGGGTAGGTAGATTAGTTTAGGTAGCAGGCAGAAACACATAGGACATACAAGACAGATAGGGATGATGATGGACACAAAAGGTTGGGAGACGCCATGATTGGGGATAAGTTGGGGGACATCAGCGGAGCATCCATGTCCAGCTAGAGTACATTGAGAATCTGGCCCTCACCCTCAGAACTGTCATCACTGTCTCCTGTGCCAGTTTCCTGGGTTAGTGCTGGACGTGATATCAATGACAATCTGATATAGGACCTTTTCAACCCTGCCAACTCTACCACTGAGGCCCCTCTCCATTATGTCTTCGACTAGCCCTGTCATACATACAAATACTTCAAGCACATGCATCAGTGCCTTCTAGCCTGCCAATATACCAAAGCAGTTGCTCCCATAATAGGTGTCCAGGCTATTCTTAAAAATAAACTAAGGACAGTCCAGTGCCAACCTATACAAAATGTAATAACCAGGAACTAACTAAAGGCACTTGTGAAGAACCAGGCAGAATTGTCACTTTTAGTCATAAACTTAAAAATATCTAAACCAGTGCTTGCTTTAATGTAATTTGATAGTCTTTTCCATACATCAGCTGCTCTCTCAGAGAACCAATTAGTACACTTCTCATTCCTATGGAATCTTCTACATAGGTTGTCTGATGATTCTCTGCTACTTTTTGATAACCACAAACATTCCCAGAGGTAGTTGTCTCTAAATGCCTTATATGAGACACTGTAAAAGTTCAGATATTTTAGTCTTTCATAACTACTTAAATTTTTACATCCATGGATGCCCTTGGTATAGGTCTGCTGTACTTATTCCAGTTTACCCATGCTTGTTTTCTTATAAGGTTTCCATATTGTTATTCCATACTCAAGTTTGGGTCTAATGTAATTAACAAATAATAACTTCATCATTTCTGATTTCCTAGACTTTATAAATATTTTATACAACCTATAGTTTTATAAGTATCACCATAATGGGTGACAAAATTTTAACCTCCACTAGTACTGTTCCTGTAGGGTACAACTGTACCAACAGCTGGGGCAAAGCTACCTGATGCAGTTGGAGCAGGTATGCAGTTGTGGAGGCAACACTGACGGGTTGTGACCCAGATGTACTGGGTGCCTGTGTGGGGCGGTGCCACTGCAGCCACCTGTGCAGGTATGGCAGGCTGAACCCCAGTGGTCAGTCTCCCTTCCTGTGCTCATGGTCGTTTTGGTTTCAGCAGCAATGTATTTCCCTCCCAAAAATAAAAAAATAAAAAAAGAATGAAATAAATAAATAACTAAAGAAAGAAAGAAAGAAACAGAAAACAGATCACGGTTCTGTGCTATCTCTTTTGTAGCTATACAGTAGGGACAAACTAAAAGATATGAAGGCACAATGAATAACTGTATTGTGTGGAAAATCCATGCTATGTCATTGACTGGTGATGGGTCACTATACTTACATAACTGAGGGGTGTTTTGTGGCTTAAAGTTTTCATCCTGTTGGCTCAGGATGTCCTGCATGAACTTCTTCATGTCACTGTAATGGTGCTGACATTTTTCCCCAGTGTCTAAAATTCCAGTTGCATTCACATACTTTTTAAATTAGCTATCCTCAACATTATTGTGGTTAACAAAATTAGACACATTATACTGGACTTAAATAACAAGCATTAATGACAACTTTTTTTTGCAAAATTTTATTTATGATACATATATGTATATACTGTTACAGTCCTAAACACACGTTTGTGACTAATGTCATTCTGACCCTCTCAGTAAAAATATATGTAAACTGATTCAAACCCTCCATTACCTGTCCTCTTTCTCTAAACTCACTGTTCTTACATCTTATGCCATAGAGGTAAGTAGCTGGCAGGCAGATTTTCTTCACTCAGTACTGTTAGAGTGCTGGCAGCTGTGCACCCGTGCAGGCTCATTTGTGCTACAGAGCGCAAATTTTAAATGTTTGCCTTTAGCCATGAACCATGTTTGTGCACTGCCAAGTAACACACAAATGCAAAAAAAAATAAGTAAATTAAAAGGGAAATAAAAACAATCAAAGGCTATAACTACAATTAATACTGACATCATTTCAAAGGAAATTTCTGTCTGTCAGGATTACTAATTGAGAGATACATTGATGTAATGGATATGTAATACAGTTGTCCAGGTCAAGTTATTCCACAATTTAAAAATAGCATATCTCACCTCATGCATTTCACATGTTGTCATTAATATTGAGAAAATTTGAGCTTATAACAACACATTCCTATACAAACATTTGTCACAATATTTGTTCTGAAGCGCTCTTTCCAAATATATGTGAACTGGATTTGAACCTTGTGAAATTTGTTCTTTTTTCTCTAATCTCATTGCAAATACACATTGTGCCACAGAGATAGTTGCATTTTCTTCATTCAGTGTTATTCAGAGTTCTGAATGGCAGAACAACAATGCCAGGCTCATTTGTTCTACTGAAGGCAGACCAAATTAAATTTTTCTTTTTGCCTGGAGAAGTGAGCCATCATTCACTGCTAGTTACCACAGCCAGGCCCTATTGCACAATGCCAAGCAGCCGTGAAGAATAATGCCAAAATAATATTTTTGAGTATCTGTTTGTGGTCTCTCAAACTTTGGCTGCCTTAGTAGATGAAAATATGCACATTTTACAGACACACAAACACCACCACATCTCCATTTGAACCTTAATACCTTGGAATGAATATGCCACTTTCCAGACTATGTTTACTATTTGACACAGACAACAGACAGCTTTATGAAGAAGAAAAGTAGCTTTCATACACTCAGGAGGTGACACGGTATCATTTTACATTAAAGGCCTGACATAAACCTTTTCTTACAGTTATCATTTGTAAATTCCCAGTAGATGTATAGAATGGTATGTATGCAATGGTTAAACTAATAATTCTTGTCACAACAGCTAAAGTGTTTCCAGTAATACAGTTTTTGTTGACCATTCTTTTCTTAACATTATTCCCCTTTTTATACTAGTCTGACATAAATACAATGCCATTTACATTTATTTTGATATGAGTTTTAATTATTTAACTGTTACGTACATCATATGAATTACAGACTTGTTCCTCAGATGCACAGCTGGATCATAAACATTTAGTAATACAAGTGTTATAAAGGGCTTCTCTCCTAAGAAAGTCAATGTGATGCCCTATTTTTTAAGTTTATTATCCCTGAGGCATCCTTAGTAAATGTACATCAAAGTAGTAGGAATGTGAAAACTTAATTATTCCTGCAGTAAGACTAATCATTCACACTTGCAAGTCCTTAGCAAGTAAAACATCTTAATGTTCCGTCTTGCACTGCTGGGGAGTGTGCATGTAATGGTGTAGGTCCTCACACAATGCTTACTTTCCCAGCACGTAGTGCAGATTGTGAGATTCTTGAATACTAATGAGTTCACACCTGATTTGCATACTCACAGTGATTACAGAGCTGAATCTACACTATATAAGCTAATTGTGTAGCTAAAACACTTGTAGTAGGGGAGACTGTTTGGATCCTCACACTTTTCAGTACTGCTAATTTGACTTGCAGTACTTTTTCCTTCTTTCACATCTGATTCTAAAAGTATGCTACTGTTTCTTACTAATGGTTTGATTTGATATTATAGATGCATTAAATTTCACAATACCATTGTTTGCTGTCTGAATTCCTTGCCCATTGCTGTTGTCAGAGGCATGTTATTTGTTTTAATGGAAATGTTAATTTCTTGTAGATGTTACCTGGCATAATAGAAATAATTATCTGAGAATCTGAACACTTGTTCTAAACATGTGTTATATCAGTATTAGCAATGTCAGGAGGTTTACATCTGTAGTCCAACAAATGTGATGAGCCTGTTAGATATTTGCCATCAACACAAGTGTATATCCAGTTCATTTGAAATTAAGTAGAAATATATTTGTAATGCTGCTATGTAGTATGGAGTTACACAGTTGTCATCCTTACAGACTTTTTCCATGCTTTTCATTTACTTTGTTTTGGTGGGGGAGTTACATTTCTATATTACTTTTCTGTGTACTCTTAGAGACCCTTACATTTTCCTTTAGGTTTGTGTGGCATGTCTGAATAAATGCATGCATATTTCTTTTATTAACACTCACACATTTGGCTTAATTCCCATTTTTTGTCTCTTCTTACGTTTCATCTCATACAGGGCTATGGCACCCAAGACATCTGCTCATCATAAACCTCTGTAAACAGATGTAGAACATGTTGTCATCATCCAGGCACTATGGAGACACAGATCATTATTGTTAGAGAGGGGCCAAGCTGAAATGTCCTCCTATGACTGAAGGTGGGAGCAGATAATCAACAACATTAATGCAGTTGGAGGACATGGCTTCGATTGCCAGAAGATAAGACATTGTGCCAGTGATACGATTAAGAATGCAAAGCACAGGGCTCCTGCAATTGCTTGGGAAAGGATGGTCCTGCTAATGAACCACCACTGACTGAGACAAAGGAGTTCCTGTGCACAGTCAGAGATGCAGACAGCTCATCAGAAGGCTCCCAAAGAGATATTGATGTTGTTGCTGTGGTGGGACAACCAATGTGCATCTGCTGCTTCCACGTATGCTATATACAAAATCATTAGACATATATATTGAGAGGGATGGAGGATATGAAAGTCTGAGTGAGACAGAGAAGGAAACTGGAGAGAGCATTTTTGTATAATATGTTTCTTATTAAGCAGATATAAAGTGGATTGTTTTCTCCTTATTGTGTCATTTACAGTGTGATATTTTTTTCCATTTCTTTTGTCTAGGCACATTTGGTACTGGTTTTGCATGACCACCTGCACACAGTAAGCAATTTTCTTCTTATTTCTGTACATAAAGAAGATTTATGTATACACTAAAGCCTTTTTTAATTGAATTTGCATCTAGTATTGCTTAAATTATGTTTTCCATAACATAAGTTTGATCAGTTTTTATTCTATTACTCTGTTTGTTGTGTTAATTATTTGTTATCATAAGTAATCCTGACAATAGCTCAGTGGAACTCCTACCTCCTGATGTCAGAGTATTAGTGGCTTATGATGATGATGGCGGTGATGATGAGGCATGGTCTGGTGCAGAAAGTCAGTCTGATACTGAAGTTGTAACTCCCACATCTTGTGCCCATATTTCAGACACAGTTAGTATGCCTATACATATCCATGGCATAGAGCCCTCAGAATTAGGGCAGGCTGAGGGTGACATAGTTGATCAGGGTAGTGTGGTTACTCCAGTTGTGAAGCTGGCTGAGTCTCCCCATAGCCATCTTGAGGGTGAGATACCTTACAAGGGTGTTGGTAGAGGTGCTTGGAAGAGGCCTGTTATCTGCTCTCCTCCTGATATTGGTGTGTCAGTAGGTGGCACACAATGTATGTGTAGGGCCATCACAGAGGCACAGGCATATTCTATCAGGCCCTCTGAAGAAGTAGTGCAGGGACTAAATGTTGTGCATTCTGACATATGAGACTGTCCTGAACCATGTGAGTGATGCCTTAGACAATATGAAGTACACACTGGATTGGGCCGTGTCTGCAATGGAAAGTCTGCTGGGGAGGGTCAGCATCCATGTGGCTGGATTGGTGCTACATCGTCTAGTGTTTGCTGATGTGGTTGTGCAAGATCCTGCTCCCATAGTGGCACTACTTCCACTGCTCCTTCAGTGGTTGAGGGGTGGTAAACCACACAGTGTGGTCCTGGATATTGTTTTGATGACAACTCATCCAGCAGGCATCAATTACAATCAGGTAGCACACCAACGTCTAACCAAGGCCACAGAACTAGCAGTGGTCAGAGGCAATGGCAGTGAACTGACGAATCTACCATGCACATCTCACTCCTGAACAAGATGCAAGGACATAGTGCTAGCACAAGTGCTTAGTTTGTGTTCATGTACACCCCCACTCTTAAAGATCATCTTGCCGATGCCACCTCACACACAAACCTTTTATCTAAAGAATTACTACCGAATGATGGCAATCTGTTGTTTCTGGCCTTGAAAATTGTACTCTTGCTTAAAAACTGTTTTTTTACTCACACACTGACTCTTTTGGTTTCAGGCTTGCCCTCCTGTAACCCCCGTGCAAGTGATAATGACTGTGCCCTGCCCTTTGCTCATTTTTCTGTGTCTTTGGGTTTTCTACGTCAGATGCAAATAGTGGAGTGTAATGCTTACTTAGTCAGATACTTGCTTTTATCACATTTTGCAAAAAATGTTTAATATTTATTTTTCTTTTTCATTTGTGAAGAATTAATTATGTGCTTGTTGACTGTAATTGCATTGGTTGTATTATTCTTACTCATTCAGTCTTACTATTTATAAATTGTTGCTCTCTTTTAAGCTTATGCAAACAATGGCTAACATTGACCTGCTCACTGTTGGGTTATCTACATTAGTCAGATGTCATGCTTAATGCAAGGTATTGGGCACAATCACAGATGTATATTGTACAATTCATTCATGACTTACTGCTGACATTACCGTAGAGTTAAAACATGTTTCATCCTACTGACAGATAAGTATTTGTATATGAAAGTAATCAATGAGATTTTTTTTTTATTTTACATGTTCAACTCTTACCTTGGATAATACTGCAGACGCAAGATGTATCCTTGGGGTTGACTGTATCTGATGCTGACAGGATGCAACCACTACATGCTTAAGTAACAGTTGAGAACTTTGGCAGGCATCAGTTTTAATATTTGCACATACTTACGATCTATGTTTTTCAGTTAGATCATAATTGTGTGTGCTATCCTTTGCCTCTTAGTCAGAGCCATGGCATATTATGCACACCTACGTCTTCCAGCACCATCTGAAGCTAGTAGTTCTTTCTCAGACTCCTCATCTGTATCTGCTGGAGCTGCTGGCCCTTCCTGTGGTCCTGGAAACTGTGGTCTAGGGCTTTGTTTTCCTTGTTGAAGCTGTTTCCTGAGAATTATATCATGCAACATGGCACAGACTGTCAGTATTTTTGCAGAGGTGGCTGGGTCATACTGCAGAGTACCTCCTGATATGTCTAGGCAATGGAACCTTGATTTGAGCAAGCCAGTTGCATGTTCTATTGTATTCCTAGTTTGAGCATGAGCATTGTTGTATCCTTGCTTAGTGGGGATGCGTGGGTTTCTCATGGGTATCATGAGCCAATGTTCTAGTGCATAACCTGCATCCTCCACTAGATGCCCTTGTGGAAAGTCCACCCAGCAGACCTTGTGTACTGGTCACTGGTGTGCCTTATGTGTGAGTCATGGAAACTACGGAAAGTGAGACATGTCCACTTCACTCACTCAGAAAAATGCAAAATACCATGCTAGTCCACACGGAAATGACTTTAATAAAAATATCTTTAACACTTTTGTCCCTCAACCAGTGACTTCAACAGAATGTTTGAACCAAATTAGACCAATGGTTATAAAACACTTTCACCAGATCACATGACATGTAAACCAATAAAACAAAAGTCGCTCATAGTACCGTAAATTAAAAATACTTCTTCCACTCAGAAACAGTTCAGAACCACAATAACACAGTGAACATTATTATTAAAATTCTGAAAGGTATATAAATATAAATCCGGGAAACAACCTTTAAAAATGAATTTGATATGAATGAGTTCAAGCAGCACTGAATTTATTAACGCTCTTTTTAAACAAACTGCGTTTTTGTCCCAACACATTAGGACTTCATCAGATACCTTTAAAAACAAAAATGACCACTTTATATACCAAATAATTTCACTATTAACCAATAAAAACAGTTTTCAATTAATTCAAACTATCGAATCATTCTCAAATATTCATGAATATTCATTACCCTCATAAATATGTATTACTTAAAAACGTGTTTTTATTTCAAACCTTCCTTAAAACATTTATTAAATAAGTTATGTGTATTTATGACATTTATGAGTTATAAAAATGCAAACTTCATTTAAAAAACGTAATTTGTACACTTATTATGGGTCTAACTACATATATTTAAAATGAATGTATTTTTTCCATTGATAGGTCTCCCTCTAGTGTTTAAAACAATAAAGCACCTAAATTCATAAAAGCACCTTCCATTGACAAACCATATATAAATTTTACACTAATAAATAATGTTCATTAAAATAAGTACAAATATAAATCTATATTTATAAATATTAAATATTAAATAATTATTTTAAAAAATAAAAACTAATAATTTAATATAATAAATATATATATATATACCAATTTATTAAAAATTTTTGTTGTTAAAATAACTATACTTTATTGTGTTTTAATTTTAGCAAAGGTCCTATGGAGATAGTTTCATTTAACCCAGGTGTCCTACTGGCATCAAGGAAAACCTGCCACCACAATTCTCTACCTTCTAATTTTATTTCCCATGGACCTCCTCTATAATCAGGTTTCACCTGTTCTAACACAAAGAATAAATAATTGGCTCCTTCACACATTTTTGAATGTTTATAAAGTGCATTTGTTTCTCTGGCTCTACTGATATCATATAAGTGTTCGTATATGCGTCTCCGGAACACTCTTTCCGTTTTGCCAATATAAAATGCCTTACACTGTTGGCAGATAGAAATGTATACTACTCCCTTTGTACTACACGTATATAAATCCTTATTTATTATGTTTTTATTTCTACTTTCTATATATACTTCTTTCTGATTCATAACGTATACACATTGGGAACATTTTCCACATTTTAATGTTCCTATCCTATTATTACCTATATTATACTTATTTAATCTTTCTAATTTTTTCCTAATATTAGGTGGATTCCTATAAGTAATATTAGGTTCCATTTTCTTTATTTCATCCATATCCGAAAACAATACAAATTTATCCCATTCTTTCATGAGTACTTTTTTTATATTTTTATTAAAATTATTAAATTCAACAACTAGTCTCATTTTAAGTGGTTCTTCATCCATTCCTAGTCTGACTTCACTCACTTTTTCAATTTCCATTTGTCCTTTTATAGGTTGAAATTTAGTCAGTCTACCTACCTCCACTTCTTTTCTAATCTCTTTGACCATTTCCTGCGGATAACCTCTCTCCAAAAACATAGTTTCTAATTTATTACATTCTTCATAAAAATCTATCTCTCCACTCGTCATCCTTGATCCTCTCACAAATTGTCCTTTTATTATATTTTTCTTACAATGTGGAGGATGAGAACTATCATAGTGGAGAAAAGAATTTACATATGTGTGTTTTCTATATACTCTAGTCTCAAATTGATTAAATTTAATTAAATTAAAAATACTTCTTCCACTCAGAAACATTTCAGAACCACAATAACACAGTGAACATTATTATTAAAATTCTGAAAGTCCTGCATTTCTTTAAGTAAATAAATATAGATATAAATATAAATCCGTGGGGGAAACAACCTTTAAAAAATTAATTTGATAAGAGTTTAGTTTAAGAAAGCTGGAAACTGATATGGTATTATTCAACCCTGGATAATTCCCTGCCTTAAGATAAAGCTGCAACTACAATTCTCTCTCTTTTCCAAAATCAATCTCCATGGGCCACCTCTGTTGTTCTTATCCACCTTATGCAAAACAAAGTACTTATGACCTGGGCAGATAGGTATATGCCTAAATAAGGCATTTGTACTTTTTTTGCCTATCAGTGTCATGGAAGTGTTCATACATTTGCTCCTTTAATTTTCTTTCATTTTTTTCCACATAGAAACCACCACATTGGGAACATTGGGTTAAATATATAACACGTTTTGTGTTACAGCTGGAGTATCCCATAGCCCTAATGTTAATATCTTCAGTGTTAACAATATCTGCTACCAAAATATCACTACATTGGCTATAGCCTCCACACCTGTGGGTTCCATGTTTTTGGTTTTGGTTATGTCCCTCCAAGTAGTTACTCCTCGTAAAAAAAAAAAAAAAACTCTTTTAAACACTTTCTGCTTTATATACTATATTGGGCTGGGACACTAGTTTACTCAAGAATTCAGAATTATTCCTAAAAAGTGCCAAGTTTTATCAATGATACCAACAATCGCAGAGCTGTCAATACAAAAGCTCTGCAAAAACAATTAGAATTGGGCGTGTTTATATCCAGTGTACTACTTAAAATCTGATTGGTGGTCAGATTATTGATCTCATTTCCTAATAGGGGCAAATAAAACCAATTTTTTTCTTTTATAAATAACCATCAAAAATAGGTGTAATAAAAGAAAATGGGTATCTCCTCCTCAAACCATGTTCCTTAATGTGTAATGTTCACAAATAAGTGTTATAACTTGACACCTTTTGGACGAACCCGAGAAGCTGGCCTTTTACTACAGCTTTTTTCTGATGTCTTAGGTGACAACTATTGAAATGAAAGAGGGAATTAGAGTAAGAGGGTTTCCTATATATGTTTGATACAACCCTCTGCTTATCACTGTTTTTTTTTAATTTCCACATCTTAAATAGTTAATGCAATCCACCCTACTGAATATAACCTGAAAAAAAAGTGGTTGAATTGATGTAGTCTATGAATTCATATATCTTGTAAACAGAATCAACACAAAAAATAAATATATCATCCAAATTCTAGGTTTATATTTCCCATGAACCCACAAATCCATGGTTAAACACAAACTTACTTTCCCCATTGGGCCATTACTATGTTTGCCAATAAGGGAACACACACTGCCCCCATCGCAATAACTGTTTTGTTGACAAAAAAATGACCCTCAAAGTATATGCAAATATTGCTTAACATATTTTCTATAAATTCCACCATAGTATTTGTTTCTTTTTTGTAGAATGCATACTGTCAACCAAAAATTCATGAAACCAATCCAGTCCAATACTATGCAGGATTACAGTGAACAAATCTTTAATATCCACTGTAACAAATATAATTTGTTCACTGAACACCACTTCTTTATATTTCAACAAAAAATCCCAAGAATCCTTACAAATATAGCGAAGTCCCTTCACACTCTCCTTCAATTTACAGTCCAAGAATTTAGCTGTCAAATGAGTCTTGGACTTCCCAGCATCCACAATGGGTCTAAGCGGGGGATTCATGAAATCCTTATGGATTTTGGGAATACCAAAAATGGAGAGATCAGTGGGCTGGTCAATAGACATAAAATAATAAACTTCTAAATCAATTTGACCTTGCAATAACAAATCATATAAAAGACAATCAGTTTTAGAATATTCAATATGAATTCATTTAAAGAAATCTCACTATACGCATCATCAGCATATGAAATAGTAAACATCTTGTTTATATAATCATGTTTGCTCATTATTACACTCCCTCCCACCTTGTCCTGTTTCATAATTCTTAAATCAGAATTAGAACATATTTCAACCGATAGTTGGTGTTGTTCACAAGTAAAATTAATATGAGACTTACAGGGAGTTTTCTTTATAACCTGCCTAATATCTAATTTGCAGCTTTTCTCAAAATGCTGAAGGGTAGGATATAGTGGGGAAATTATATATACTACTTTTTAAAGAACATTACTGCTGTTGTATTCAGCATTAAATGGGAAAACAAAACTTAAATTAAGTTTCCTCACAAATTATTTCACATCTAAAATTGCATTAGTCAGTGAAGCCCCACTCTTACAAAAGTCAGTCCTTTAACAAATAGATCATGTTCATGTTGGACCAACCAAAAACTATAATTATATATTTTAAAATCCTTCAATTTATTAGTAACAATATGGCAAAGACTTTCCCCAACTTGTTGAAAACAACTTCTGTGGGGGTGATTACCACCTTGCCCTGTGAAAGGAATGGTTGGTTTTCCTCCTCTTCCCTTTCGATAGAGCCGGGTGCTGTTGCCATTCCAGTCCTTGCTTGAATTCAGAGGGGTGATCTTTGGATTGATCTTTGAGTCAGTCTGATCACCTCAGCAAGGGAAAATCCAAAGATGATGCAAATTCATCAAGTTCATTGATGTGGTTCTCCCTCCCTTGATCATGTGGGCCCATAACATCTGGGTCTCCTTCATGTAAACCTTCAGTAAAAGTGCTGTACTATGGCAGACTGGGGTACAGTTTACCATCAAGATACTCTAGGCAGTCCTGCTCAGACATTTTGGTTTTTTAGCAATGATCTTTTCACAAGCTCTGTCCACTTTTGAAAAGGTTGTATTGTATAGTTCCCCATAGTTAACAAACAGTAAATCCTGAGTGATGGATTTGTCAAGAATAAATATTTCAGTGTACAACTGGTTGATCACCACCTGAGATTATGTTTAACTAAGAGCAACACTGACTCACAGCCACAGCTATCAAAAAGATGCAATAAGTCTTGATGTAAAGCTGAATTAGATGTTAACCCTGATAGAAGCTCCCAGTACCTAAGACCCTTTGGTACACACTTAACCTTAACAGACTCACCAAAATATACATTTTCTGATTTTAGCTTCCGGTGCTTCAACAATTTATTCTCAAAGTCAAATATCTGTTTAGCTAGGGATCTTACAGTATCAGACCTCTTGGCAGAAAAAAGCCATCCTTTTATTAAACCACTTGCTAATGTTACTAGGATTATGGGCAAAACATTAACCCACAAAATGAACATCAGGCTGCATCCCTAGCCCAGAAGGTGAATGTGCAAAAGATGGAGGAGTATGCTGCCCTGCTGGAATATCTCCACTATTAACAAGGGACAAAAGCACTAATGGTATTTTTATTAAAGTTATTTCTGTGTGGACCAACATGGTATTTTGCATTTTTCAGAGGGGGGAAGTGGATGTGTCTTATTTTCCAGTGTTTTTTTGGTTCATGTTTTGGAGAATTACTGCTTTTTGAGCCATGGAAACTGTCAGGGTTACCTACACAAATGCATTGTAGATGATCCTTTGGGCATTACAAGCAACCTGACAGTTAATGGAGTTGTATCCTTTTCTGTTGATGTACCTCCTTCCCTGTTCATCAGGTGCTGCTTTTATTTTTATGTTTGTGCAGTCCATGTGCTATGGCATAAAACTGTTGCATGGGATCCCTTACATATCGGCAACATTGCATTTAGAAAGTGATGTAAGACTCTAGAAGCTAGGGTCTGTGATGCACCGAATATATCCCCTGTGTGTCTGTGAGTAGTCTCTGTAACTAGTACTGATAATGCTAGATATCCCTTTGTGTCCACTGGGATGGGTTCTACATGATTTCCCTGGAGACTCAAGTGAGGGTGTCAGAGGTTGTATATTTCCTGTATTGTTTCCCTGCCCTCCCTGTGTTGCTCTTCAATTTATGTATCATGCAGTCGATGATATGTCAAAAGGGGTTTGGACACCCTTCTCCTTCTTGGCTGAGGTCTGGCAGCAGCACCTTGAATTACAGGTCGCAGCACATACAGGTTAATGATGGCAGCAGAAATGCCTAACATTTTTTTCTAAGTGTCCTTGTGTCTTTATTCAAAAGAGCTTTGGGGTTCTGGGAAAAAGGGAGCACTGAGTGTATATGATCATTTTCAACGTTCCTGAATAGCTCTGCCATGTAGGATTGGTTAATTAGCATACATTTCTACTACTTATGTTTTCATTAGCAAACTGATCAGTTTATCTGTGTTCTGAGGCCATGCGTGAAATGCACATCTGTTTAATAAATACCGAATAGTATGATTCTGTATGCACGCTGTGCAAATGATAATAACAATTAGTGCAGGCATTCGTAAATCTGGACCAGTAAGTATCCTAGTAAACAAGTTTGAAGATGTGCAGAAAGTACACATATTTGCTAACTGCTGCATTAAGTAAAAAAATTGTTTTTTCAAAGTCATCACTAACACGTTAAGAAAGAGGACTAGTGTACATTTACTGGTAAAATAAATGGGATAAGAGGCAGAATTAAGGCTGTATCTTTTCCCTGATTTTTTTTTCTGACTCTTCCAAATGTGCAAGCCTATATACTAAAGACCAAAAGATAGTTCCTTATAGATCAGAAGTTCTATTTTTTTTTTAAGTTTGTACCCCCTGCATCTTTCACTGCTTTAGTGTTTCTTAAATGGTAAGACCAACCACCCTGCAAGGGCCATAGTCTGTTTCAAGTGAAGACCTAACTAGAGATATGTTGGTAGTCCTGGAAAGGACATCTAGTATGTGCCCTCTGATCTTTTCAAACCTGGGTTGATTGAAGATTTCTCCTACTGACTATCAGTTACCACTGCCTCATTTGCTTTCTAGTTAAAGCTATGCAAAGTAGCCTTAATTAAAATTCCAGTATAAGCTTTATTCTACTTATTCGATGGTGAAGGGTGCTACTGTCCTTTACTGATGTTCATCATTCACACTGCCTCAGTGGCATATGGTTTTTATATGTGCATATACCCCCACTGGCAAATTTCCAGAGCTCAGAATCCCCTCTCTGACTGTCTGTGATAGGGGATTGGCTAAATCCCCCCCATCAGGGTCAGAGTAACTCCTGTCATAGAAAGTCAGTTGTACAGTCATTTAGTGCCAGCTGAAGGAGTCACACAGTTCAATCTTCTCATCATTGGTAGAGTACATCTTCTAGACTTAGATAAGAAACTTTTGGAAACTTCCATTCCTCTTTATTATTATATATACTGTTTTATATATCCATCCATCCTCAACCCTTTTTTCCCATTTTTACATATGGGGTCAAGGTGTCACTTCAATAGTGACAATCATCTTGAGCCAAGATTTACACTGCCAGGTGGCTAGCCCTGCCACGGTAGTTCATCCGTACCACTCGCTCGCACACACACTCACACCTACTGCCAATTTAGAGTAATCCACCTAGTGCATGTCTTTGGATTGTGGGAGAAAACCCACAACCTCAAGGATGACATGCAGACTCTGTACAGAAGGCACTCCAGTCGTGAATCAAACTGTAAAACCTCTTGCTGTGAGGTGACAACTGTAACACTGCGCGTGCACGCACACATATACATATCTTTATATGTGTTAACTTTTTATTTTAGTATTTTTGCTCTTTGCTACTTCTGTTAGTTCCTCAGGGAATTATAACTTACTGTTGATTTTTGTATGATTATCTTTGCCTTTATGCAGTTGTGGGACTTATCTAACTGAAGTTTTCTGGTGTCAGTTGAATGCTAGGTAGTGCTTGTGCATGTAATTCACAGTTTAATCATGCTTGCCTTTTCTGTTGTTTATCTGCTTCATTTTGAAGCAATGACATTAAACTATTGCATTTTTTCACATTTTGTATTTACTTCTTATTTAACACTGCTATAACTTTTTTGATAGATGCATAGGCAAGTACAAGACTATCTGCCCTTGTGGCCACTTTAAACCTAGTTAATTTCCCTTTCATGGGTGGGAATCAAACACTGTACCTCATGCCTGTGAGGTAAGTACCTTAACTGTTATACCAATACCCAAAACAATCTTCTAAGTAATTCCTGGGCTAATGACCCCAGGGGACTGTTATAAGCCTTGCCATGCTTCCAAAGATGAGAATCAAACCGTGTACCTTTTGTCTGTGAGGTAAAAAGCTTGCACTAACCACTTTATTCGCATTTTCTGTAGAGATTTTTTTTCATTACTAGTAAGGTAAGAGAATCTCTAAGTAAATGCTTATTTATGCTGTTTTAAAATATTTTTATTTGATTTAAGGGCATATATTTGACTTTTGTTGCTATTTGGACACGTGAATTTTACCTAGTATGACTGTGTGTGCTGCTGTTTACTACACTGTGCAGGTTGTAGAACAATGCTTAACATGATTTAAACTGTTTCTGCTATATTTATGCAGTTTAGCCCTATTTTCTGTGTGGGAATATAGTTTATATTTTCTGTTATTGCTGCCCTTAGCCATCCTCTTAATAGTGTCAGTGTATTATTCTGTCTGGTGTTTTTTTTCTCCTGACTTGATGAAACTGAAGGAAAATATGCCTTAGCCTATGGATTGTGAATCCATTACAGCCTGCAGGCCACTTACCTTTTCCTCATCACCCTGTGGTGTGAGCCCTGAGCCCTCCAAGGTATGGGGACCAGACTTATCCTCTCTGGCTATTCCATCACCAAGTTCAGTTGCGAGAGAACCAAACCCTTTAGGTGCAGGCGAGGTTTAGGGTAAGAGACCCCTTGCCAGACATAATACTCTGTTCCTAGGTATTTTATTTTCTAGTGTCATTTGTAGTAAGAAGAAACAGAAACTTCACTACAAGACAGACAATCAGGTTATTACTATGTATAGGACTGATGTAGTTTCCTTAGCTAAGGGAGACTAAACTCATATTCAGAATGACTTTGAGGCTACCTTCTCTACAGATCAGTCTAGCACCACAGATTTTGATGCAGACACTAGTGAACACTCTTGAGTCTGTCCAGTCTGATTCTTCTTAAAGGTGATCAGGTTCAAAAACCCAAACAAGTATTCACCTTTCCACAGATAATACCTAGGTTTAGAGATGTATTTGACTGCAAGCAATCTGGAGCTAAGCTAGAGACTGGTAGAGCTTATGATCTTATTGTTGATGAGATTCCAAATGTTTTGGCTGTTTCTCTTATGTTACTGGCCTTAGAGCACATCTATAAAACTGCATTTAAAACCCCTTTGGCTACTGAAGAAGTTCCTAAAAAGGCTATGAGGAAGCACAAGGTGTACTCTGGTCTTGCAGATCTCTTTGTTCCTTTGTCAGCTGACCCAGCTCTGGTTTCTCTAGCTACCAATTCTTCCAAGACAGCCTTGGCTTCTAACCTTACACCACTGGATAAAATTGGCAAGTGGAAAAAAGTTGAATCACTTTTTTCTAAAACTTGAGACTAATCAAATATTTTTGGGAAGCGGTGTCCAGGAGAGTTCACTTGCAAGGCAAATGGGGTCCTTTGGATGTTACACAGCACATAAATGTCAAAGAAATGTTAGCAGTGATTCAGACCTTTAAAGTTATTCACTAGTGGATAAACTTTTTTCTAATTTAGCCTTTAGAATTTTAAGTCATCAGGGCTTCGTGTGGAATTTTTTTTGCAATGTGCTTGCAGTTTAAATGACTTTGATGTATTTTGCTTGCTAATCATAGTGTTTTATATGAATTAGATTGTTTCTAATGTAACTCAGGTTTCAAAACATACTTTGAGGAGTGCCTTTGAAGGTGTGGATACAATTTCTAGAAATGCAGCTTCTTCTGCTGTATTTAGAAGGCATGTGTAGTTACAGAAACAGATTTTTTGATGACTTAAAAATGAAATTTTGAAAGCTTTTTCATGTTCTGAATTTGTATTTGGTACTACTGTTGCTATGCAGCTTCTCAAATGATGGGATAATAGAGGTGAATCAGTGCATGGGTTATCTAGAATGTTTCATATTCTCAGTTTCTGCCTTATCAAGGCATCCAACTTCAAAGGGCAGAACAAGCAAAAATCCTAGCCTAAGAGTTAGGGTACCAAGAAGGAATGGCAGGAGGATAATGTTCAAAACCAAATAAAATGGGCACCTTTCCCAAAAATGATCATTCCCCTGCTAAAGAATGACTATGCCAGAGTAAGGGCATTCTGTCCCTTCCTCCTGTTACTTCTTCCCTTTCCTGTTTCCTCATGCTTTTACTCATCCTAGCAGCCTGGCCACAAATATTCTCAGCTAAATAGGTGCTAAGAATAATTCTTTGAGGATACTCTTGGCAGTGGACTGAGGATCCTCCGTCTTTCAGGGGAAATCCCACCCACCTACCAGGCCAGAACACATCTGTTCTCTTCAGAACTCCTTCACAAGCTGCAAGCAGGGATTATCGAATCAGGTCCTGCACCACAAAAAAGAAAAGGATTTTACTCCAGAATCTTTTTGGTACCAAAAGGAGCTATCATGGATACCAGTCTTAGATTTGTCATACCTAAATGCCTTTCTGAAACTACACAAATTCAAAATGCTCACCCTGCAGATGGCACTATCTCTTCTTCCAGACCACTATTTCCCGATGACTTTACATCTGAAAGATGCTTATAATCAAATTTCAGTTTCTCCCAGTTTCAGACTGAACTTACAAAAGTCCTGTCTCATGCCCTCACAAAGAAGTGTCTCTCTAGGGTGTATGGTAGATGCAGAAAAAAGTATGGCTTTTCTATCAGAAGACTAAGTCTTGACTTTTCAGAATGTTTTCAAGTATTTCTCTCTTCAGGAAGCTGCCCCTGCAAGAGTTTCTCTAAGTTCTAGGTTATATGGCATCAATGAACCTCAAGACTCTGCTGGCCAGACATCACATGAGAAAGATTCAATAGTACTTATATAATGTTGGATTCAATACCTGCATCTGTTGGAGTTCCAGGTACTAGTGATGGAATTTGTGAAATGAGCATTACAGTGGTGGTGGGATCAGTTGTCTCTCAGTCCAGAGCTACCAATCTCCCTGCAGACCCAAGTTCAATCAGTACAGTTGGATTCATCAAATTATTTTTGGGGATCAGTGTCCAGGGGAGTTGACATGCAAGGCAAATGGGGTCCTTTGGATATTACATTGCACATAAATGTCAAAAAAATGTTTGCAGTCATTCAGACCTTTAAAGTTATTCACTAGTGGAAACTCAGGACAAAGGTCTGCCTGGATATGGTCCAGATATGGGAACACTTCAAATAGTTCTGTTTGCCTCCTTCCAAAACAATTGGAAATTATAAGTTATGTACTCAGCATAACTAGGCATCTGTGTTGTCCATTTTCGTTCTTCCTCACTTATGGGTCCAGATCCGATCCTCAAATCCATCTTGGTCGTATTTACCAGACTTCAGATCCAACTACTGAGCTTCTCCCTCTACTCATAATGCCCTCCTCCATCTCTATTACCTCAGGTCAAGTTTGCTGCTCTATTTCCTAATAGCAGAAGAAAAACAGATATAGCGAGATAGAAAAGACAGGGCTCAAACCTGGAACTGTAGGTTCCAAACACAGTCTAATAGGTCCTTCCAGAAGAAAAATGGATGGCGGATTGACGGGATGGGAGTTGAGGAAGAATGAAGATGGACAACACAGATGCCCAGTTATGGTGAGTACATAACTTATAAATCTGATGTTGTCCTTTTCATTCTTCCTCACTTATGGAATAGAATCCCCAGCTATGTTGACCTTGGGTGGCCTTAATGGAAGGATATTCTGGGGTATTGCCGGACTTAAGGAGACTCTTTTTCTAGATATGATATCCAATTTGTAATGTGAAACAAAGGTATGAGTCTTGGACCATGTAGCTACTGCACAAATGTCATCAATGAATGTTCTTGGCCAAAAGGCATATGAAGTAGCCATGGATCTAGTTGAATGAGCTCAGGGAGGTGCTGGTAATGTCATACTGTTCTGAGAGTAAATCCATGAGACACAGTCTGTAATACATTTAGCTTGTGTAACTTTAGAAACTAGTTGCCCTGGGTGATTTGGAGAGAAAGATACAAAAAGCTGGTCTGACTTTCTAAACTGTTTTGTCCTGTGAAGGTAAAGACGTAGTTGTCTGCACGGCAAGGAGGTATAGCATGTACTCTCCTTTATTGGAAACATTTGAAAAGAAAACTGGCAAGTAAATTTATTTATTTATTTCACATTTGATTACTGGGAAAGTCCAACTGGACACAAGTCCTTTTTCAGCGGAGGCCTGGGGAGAAAAGCTCCGCATTTAGTAAACATAACAATGTACATTAGGATAGTGATAAACATTTTGTGCTACACACATTTTTGTACAAATTTAAAGATACAACACATATATAACAAATAGATTTACAGAAATATGATATGATATAAGTATTAAGAGAATATGTAGGACCTAATCTAATTTTCAGTATTTCAGAGAGTTGTAGAGCAAATTCAATGTATTCCATGTCAAAGTAAAAATTAGAGAATATTAAGATTTTGTTGCTTATACCAAGAAGATACGTGTTGGTTCTCCAGAGGAGAAGATGAGAGAGGTAGAGGAGAATATGTTCATGATTTAGCTGCTATTTCTGCAGTAGAGAAGTGGAAATAGTTGTGGATAGTAGTAGAGGAAATTAGAAGGTTTTTAATTTAGTTGCTGAGTTTGCAGTGGAGAGGTGGATACAGTTGTTGGTAGTATATTAGGTTAAGGGTATGGACTAGCCTAGATTGGCACATGAACAGAGCCAAGTATCAGTCAAATGGACTTTGAGGATTTTTTTGAATTGTATTATGGAGGATGTAGTTGTTAGGTAGTGTATTCCATATTTTGCAATAGAATTTGATAAAAGAGATTCACCTGCATTATTATTTGCTTTAGTTATGTCTGCGAGGAATTTGTTACTAAAGCGGAGAGTCCTATAGGTAGTGTAGGGTTGAAATATCCCCTGTAATCCAATGGTGTTATCGGGGTGATACAGAATTTTGTGACCAAGAGTGAGTTGGTTGTGGAGGAGGAATTGGGGCAGTTCTAGCCAACTCAGTTGTTTTACAGCAGTACAGTGATGTAACCTGAGTGGAGAATCTGTGGCAAACCTTATTATTTTGTTGTAACAGGAGTCAAATGTAGCTATGTCTGTTTTTCTAAGATTTGTGAGCAGTGTGGATGCATAGAGAAGTGCTGAGATGAGATGAATGCGTGCAATTGTTTGCTTTAGTGTTTTTTGTAAGGAACTGTTTATTTCTGTATAAGAAGCCCAGCTTTTTGTGGGCCTTCTTTATGGTGTTAGAGATATGGATGTCAAACTTCATATTACTGTCAATCTCAACCTATAGTAGTTTAGTATGAGTGACAGGAGAGATTGGTTTACTCTTGGATATGATATTAAATGGTTGAGTGGGTGGTGTATATCTTGTAGGCATGAAAAGCAGAAGCTTAGTTTTATTACGGTTGGATGGATTGGTTGATGTTATTTTCTGAAGCCATTTTAAGTAAAAAAGAAGGGTGAGTCTGCAGGGAAACCCTATCTTTATGAAAAACAATGTCATTTTTTTTGCTGAAAGAACCTGGAGTTTAGATATTCTTTTTTGCCGAAGTTACAACTACCAAGAAAACTGTCTTCCATGACAGACATTTTAGATCACATTTGCCTGACAGCTCAAAGGGTTTTTGTGTTAAACCTTCAAGTATCACAGTAAGATCCCATGGTAGTGAGGGATCCTTTATCGGAGGCCTCAGAAGAAAAATGACTTTCATAAAAGCTTTATACAATTTAGAGGAAGACAAGGAAATGGATATATTCCCTGTGTGGAAATTTGAAATTGCTGCCAATTGAAGTTTAATTGTAGAGTAACTAGCCCTATCTTTGAAAAGTGTCAAAAAATGAAGAATAGCAGAAATTTGTGCAAAAAAAGGAACAATCTCTCCTTATCTGATGTCCAAAGAGAGAACCATTTCCATTTACTTTTATAAACTTTTTTGGTAGAATGTTTTAGAGAAGCAAAATAATGTCACAAACTGGGGAAGAAAGATTGGACTGTCTAACTATTACTGGAAGTGGAGAAACCATGTGGTCAGCTTGAGGGCCTGAATGTTGGGGTATTGAATCCCTGACGGGTGAGATAGGAAATCAGTAGTAGTAGGCTTCAGTATACATGAAGGATAAAGATGACAAGAACATAGAAAGGGGAACCATACTTGCTGAGGCCAAAAGGGGGCGATGAGATTACTGAGTTCTTCAGCCTTCTTGCTTTCTGCAAAAATCTTAGAATCAGGGGAAGAGGGGGGATAAGCATAAAGGAGACCTGAGGACCAAAAGTGAAGAAGCGCATCTCTTTGTGACTCCCCCTGAAGGGGGATCAGAGAAAAGTACTTGCTGCACTTGTTGTTGAGAAGCATGGCAAATAGGTCGCAGCAAAGTTGGTCCCAATGCTTGAAGAACATATTCTCTACCAACTGATTGAAAGACCACTCATGAGGTATCAATGGATCTGCTTAGTTTGTCCAGAAGCACATTGGTTTCCCCGGAATGTGCATCACAATTAGAAAGTGGTCTGATGAGATCATCCATTCCCAAACCCTCATGGCCTCTCTGCAAAAGGGCTAAAATCGAGTTCTTCCTTGCTTGTTGACGTACAGACATTGTTGGTCTGAACTGCAATAGTCTACAAGGGAAGAGCATCTTGAAATGCCTGCAACACTAAAAGGACTGCTCTCATCTCTAAGACATTGATACGCAAGTTGGTCTGTTGGGGGGACCACATGCCTTGAACAGTTCTTCCCAAGAAATGCCCCTGCCACCCCAGTTGAGAAGCATCCATGGTCACTGAGGCTATTGGGTTTGGTAGAACAAAGGTGCCCAGAAAAAGATTGTCAGATTGTGTCCACCAGAAAATGTGTTGCTTGCAAATTGGAGTGGGTTTTACTTGAAAAGACAGGGGTTTGTATAGAATGGACCACTGTACAGCAAGAGTCCATTGGAGGACCTGCATAAAGAAGCATGTAAGTATTTTGGCAGCTGACATTGACCTAAGTGCTTGAAGCACTAATCTTGCTGGAGGAGATGGATGAGAAAGGATAGGCTGAACCTGGTTTCTGATGGAAGTAACATGGTGGAGAGGTAAAGATGCTATCTGTGTTGTTGTATCCAAAACTGTCCGATGAATTCCAGGCTTTGAACTGGTGCAATTTTTGGTTTGGCAAGATTTATCATAATATCCAAAATGCTGCAAATCTGGAGCAAATAGTCCCTGGCATGTTGTAATTGATGCTTGGAGAGGGCAGTGAGGGGCCAGTAATCTAGTTATGGAAACACCTGGAATCCCTTCAGTCTCAAGTGGGCTGCGACTACTACCATGCATTTGGTAAATGGCTGTGGTGAGTTCAAAGAACAGAGCTCTAAATAGGTAATGACTGTCTGCCAGCCAAAAGTGAAAGTGTCTTCTGGATCATCTGTCTATTTTGATGTGATAGTATGCATCCTGAAGATCTACAGAGCACATCCAATCGTCCTTGTGCAGAAAAGGTGGGATGGACTGAACTGTGAACATTGAGAACTTTGCTTTGGATGACTCTTTTTTCTAGCACCTTTTGTATATCTTGTGCTGCGTGCAGCCTTCCTCTGATTGGGTGGAACATCGGGAAGTTTCTTCCTTTGACAATGAGGAAGAAGGGAAAATGGTATGTAATAACCTCTGGAGATTATTCTTAGCACCCATAAATCTCTTGTGATGTTTGTCCAGGTGTCTAGGTGCAAAGACAACCGACCCCCAACTGCCTCCAGAGTTGGATAGTTGGGCAGCACTTCAGGAGTGCTGATAGGATCTGTCTGAAAAAGAATTTCTAAAGCCATGGTTCTGCAGGCCCCCCTCTACCTCTAGGGCAATGTCTACCATTAAAATGTCCCCCTCTGCCTTTGGAGGCATTGTCCCCATGTGAATCCTGGAATGGTTCCAGAGATTTATGGAACCACATTTTCTCACCACCTCTCTGTTTCCTAGAGAAGGTCCGTTGAGGCACAGAAAACTTGTTCCCCATAACAGACAGGGTCTTTCCTTCTTGATCGCTATGGGTTGGTGTATCCTTTACTGATGGCCCAAACAGGAAGTGCCATCAAATGGGGCATTAACAAAAGACATCTTAAAAGGCTCCCCAAAGTCACATAGCCACACCCAGGAGTGTCTCCTTATGGTGATGCCTGAACCGGCTGCTTGTGATGTCCCTTCAGCTCATCAAAGTGCTTGAAATAGATAAAAGAATGGCTATTTGGGAGGAGGTCCTTTTGAAATCCTCAGCAGGCATGGACTCTGAGAGAGTATTTGATAATTCTTTGGTCAGATCTCTCTGAAGTTTAGAAAAGTGTGCCAGGTAATTAAGCGACCTCAGAGCTAAAGTAACTGAGGTGGACATGGTTTACAAATCTGTCCAATGGTCTGGACTCCCTGTTAGGTAGATGGACAGAAGAGCTCTGTTCTGGTCACTCTTTCTTAGTTGTTGCCACCACCACCACCATAGCATCAACTGAGAATCCTTAGCTCCAGTGTGGTCTGTCTGCAGTGGGATCAAAAACTTGTCAGGGTGCTTGAGAATGGGCTTGACAGTATCCAGCTCCTTCTGTGTTTGGCAGGAAACCAAATCAATAAGTTCATCAGCTGTGGTGGGTTACCCAAGACATAGACTGGCCTTCAAGAACACAGATTCTTTAGGAGAGGGGGTTTGGGATGATCAACCACCCTTCTAATTCAGGATCTCTAGAATATATCCAAAATATATCCAATGTTTAATGTCTGCAAATATCAGGATTATGAATCCTGATAAAGGTGGGGGTTTGGTGTTTATGGACTTGCCAGATTATGAAAACCGTATAAGTGACATATTACAAGGTCAAGCTTATACGGTAGCCTCATTAAATGAATATAATAAAGCCAATTAATTCATCAAAAGTTTTTTTGATGAGTTGTTTATTGAGGCAAGGATAGATTTACATACATTTAATTATTTAACTATCCTTGCTCCTCGAACACCATATATGTTTGGAGTGCCCAAAATACATAAGAGCCTTCAGAGCCCACCCCTTAGGCCCATAGTAGATGGTAGAAATTCAGCAACTTATGCATGTGCAAAATTTGTAGATTCTATTTTGAAGAAGTATGTAACACAGGAGTGATGGATCCTGAAGGATTCTTGGGCATTTCTTTTTAGTTTGAATAACCTACCATATAAAGAAGAGTTTAATTTTGTGACAATAGACATTAAAGAGTTATACACCAGTATCCCTCAGCAACTGGGAATAGAATGGGTAGTAGCTAGAATGCAATGTAAGAATGCTCCTCAAGCTGGGATGATTTTAATACAAGAAATGTTAGATATAATATTATCTTACAATTTCATATTGTTTAATAAACAATATTATAAACAGAAGGTGGAAGTAGCTATGGGCTCGACCTGTGGTTCTAGCTTCGCTAATTTGGTACTGTCTCATTGGGAAAGTACATATATTTTTGTCAATGATCTATTTAAGGATGTGGTCAAATACTATGGGAGATTTATTGACAACATCTTTTTGGTCATAGAAGGGCCGTTACATACACCCGTAGATTTGGTTACCATGATGAATAGTACAACTGACTTTTTACAACTTACCCATTCTTTCCATATGAAGTCTATGGTATTTCTAGATGTTGAAGTGATAAAAAATTCTGAAGGCAAGCGATATGAAGCTACATTGTATAGAAAGCCAACATATTCAAATAAATTTCTACATTTCTCAAGCGCCCACCCTATACATCAAAAACGTTCGGTCTTGAAAGGCCAATTAGTTAGGGGTGCAAGAATGATATAAACTAATGAGAAATTTAATGAGGAATGTTTGAAGTTAAAGGGAATGTTTCTAAATAGGGCTTATCCTTTGAAAATGATAGAGGAACTCATACAGGAAGTAGCCTTGAAGAGAATGAATGGTATTTATGAACCCATACTTGGGATCAAGGCAGATATTAGGGTAGGTCAGGAGGAGCACCGTATGGTGTTGAATCCTGATCAAAACTCATTGGAGTTTTCCCAGAACCAATTCAATTTAGCTTGTATTATGAGTTTTTCATCTAATCATGTCGATATAAAGGAAATTATGTATAAAAATTGGTCATTATTAAAAGATGACATGGAGTTGGGCCTAGAGTTTAAATTCATGCCCAAAGTGGTCTGGAGAAACAGTAGGAGTTATAAAGAAATGTTTCAAAAACATAAAATTACCACCTATCGAAGTTTGGGCATGAAACAATGTGGTTGTTGTCCACATTGTTATATAATAGAGGAAGGAAGAAATATAATGGTTAATGGCTTCCAAATTATATTAAAGGGTAGATTCAATTGTAATACTAGAGGGGTAGTTTACGTGAGAAAATGCCAAGCATGCCCTTCCTTTTATATAGGAAAAACAGATAGAAGATTAAAAGATAGAATAGTCGAACATCAGAGGAGTATAAAACAGAAAAGGGAGGACAATGCCTTGGCAATGCATGTAGCAACCCATCCGGACCACAAATTAAAATTTAAAGTGATCCAGCAGGTTCAACAAGATGAAAGAGGGGGGCACATAATTTAATATTGGAAAAAATGGAGTTAATGTGGCAGATAAGGCTCAATGCATTTGTGAATCCAGGATTGAATGACAAATGCTCTATAATGTGCCTATTGAGGTTGAAAAGTTTGGAAAGATAAAATGATTCGATGGAAAACAACATGAGTTGAGTTAATATAGTCAAGTTAGTACATTAAAGTTAGGTTAAAGAGGAACATATTGACAATAAATGTTGAATTTTGGTGGTATAAGATTGGTTTCATAAGGAGTAGTGACTTATATTTGAGATATGATATCTAAACGTTACCGGGTTAGATGTTATCGGTCTCTACAGTATGGCCCGTTGTGTATAGGTGTGGATAGATGCATGTATAAGATGAGAGTGAAATATGTGTATATATATATATATATATATATATATATTTTATATATATATATATATATATATATATATATATATATATATATATATATATGTATATATTTTATATACATAATATGTAGACATGATAGCTATAAATAGGGTTTAATGATATATACACATTTACATGGGAAATTAGTAAAGTCTTTCAAGGTTTTCAGCGGCATGTTCCTTTAAAAGGAACGGGATTTCATAATGGATGTTTGGCGTGCTTTTTAAATAGTTTTTAAACAGTTTTGTATAAATGCAAGTGTTTGAATTTTATCATTGTGTGTTTTCTGAAGAAGTCTTACATGAAAGTGGGACGAAAAACGTATTTTTATTTTTAGCGTTTAAATAAGTATTAAAATCGGTGGTTCCGTATTTTCAGCTGTGGCTTTTTTCATTAGTATCCAAAGGAGATGTCATCCGGTGGTGACCTGGGGGATCCCCTCTCCATCAAATCAGAGTCTTCCATGAAAGACTGCAAGGGGGAGTCAAGTGTCTCCTCTTACACATTCTCTTCCTGGACACCTCTTCTGTGGGATGTTCTGGAGAGGTGTCTGAAGACAGGGGAAGTTCCTCCATTGGAAATGGCTGGAAGTCTCATTAGAACTGCCTGCCCCTGTGGAATAGGTCTGACTGATTCAGAGCTCAGAACTGATGAAAGACAAGGGGTAGAATCCAAAACCCAAGAAGACAGTTCTCTCTGGTGAGAAAAAGCCCTTTCCACCACCTCAAAGACTGAGGGACCCAAAGAAGCTCTGATCTGCCCCCTCAGAACCAAAGCTTCTGAAGAAGGTAGATCTAGGCCATCCTCATATACCAACATCAAGGGGAGAATTGGATCATTCTGAACTGTCTAGGGCCAAAGCTCCAATGGGAAGGGATGGATCTGACAAACTGGAGCTGAACCTACCCTCTTGGATCCAATACTGACAATTTGGCTCTGAAACCCATTCTGATCTGCAGGTACTAGAGCAGAAATAGTCAGGGAAACAGTCAGGGTGGAGGAAGACACTTTTCTCAGAACCAACACTGAGCCTCTCAGGGATCTCAAATCCATGGGCTCCAAAACTGCTGGATGGATCAGAGAAGGAGAAATAATGGTCTTAGATGTGACAGGCATACTCACAGATCTGATAGGGGATGGAGCTTGTAAGACCCCCATTTGCATCTGAGCTCTGAGAAATGTTTGAATCATCCTATCCACATCTGGTTCTGACAAGCTTCTGTAGGACCTAGAGGAAGTAGTGGAAGTAGCCTGGAATGCTTCTTTGGTGTTTGGAGAAGCTGAGCAGGCAAGGTGGGGGAAATTGGCTTCATTATATATTCAGGCATAGCACTCCTAAAGGAAGTACTCGGCTTCAGATCTAGTGACTTAGGATCCAAGGGGGAGCTGTTAAACTGATCATAATAACTGTAGGACCCGAAGCCTTAGGATCTGAAGACTTCAGATCTGAATGTTGGAATGTCTTCAGATTCAGAGAGGTCAGATCTGAAAGTTTTTCTAGTCTTTGTTGGTAGTTCTGACGAAGACCTAGAGGACTTTGAGAGAGAACGGTTGCAGTGTTCCACAGGAGTAGCATTACTAGGTTTGGAGGGGTTTGAGGCCCTAGAGTAGAAGAAGAGGGAAGAAGACCCCTTAAAATAAGCTTGTTCCTTCTGTCTGCCAGGGCTTTTGGATTAAATGTGGAGCATATTCTGCACAACATGTCGAAGTGCTCGGCTCCAACGCAATAAACCCACTCCTTGTGGGCATCCAAGTTTGGGATCTTATGCCCACAAGAAGTGCATTTTTTAAAACCTGTGGGTTTGTCTGACATAATTTCCAGAAAGAAAACAAACACTACAAAGAGTAATCAACAGATTAAGCAATTTTCTTTGATAACTAAACAGGAGAAGGATAAACTACCAACTATGGTAGAAAGAAATACCCAAAAAAGAAGGGTAAGAGAAAAACAATACCACCAATGGTAGAGAGACAGAGTATTACAATATAATACAGAAAGGGAAAGTAAAGACAAATAACCATGACAGCAAGAGAAAACTAGAGGGAGGGAGAACAATAGTAATGAAATGTTTTATAACAGCGAATAGTGAAAGATAATTAGACTCACAATATCCACTAAAAAGACTAAAGAGTGAAACTGGCATCTGTATGCAAATGTGGAAAATGAGATCTGAGGCAATAGGGATGGACTGAGGCATTATGGTTAGAGGGAGGAGCTTGAGAGTTAGATCTGAAGTCGGGTAAATGCAGCCGAGTCAGATCTGAGGATCGGTTATGAACTCATAAGTGAGGAAGAATGAAAAGGACAACATCAGATAATTCTGTCTGAGACATCCTTGCAGCCATGCTTGGAGGACAGAAGCATAATCATTCCCTTGGACCAGACCAGAATGCTCCTTTATGCATTTCCACCCTTTCCACAATACCCAAGGTACTTCTGAAGATTCAGAAAGAATTACAAAAGACCACTGTGGCGACTCCTTTTTGGCACAGGCAAAGTTGATTCTCACTTTTAATGGAATTGGCCAGGGCAATTACCACAAACTTCCTCATATGCTGAATCTGCTCACACAGCGTCTGTGGGAACCAGTGCATCCCAGCTTAGAGCAATTGCTACTGACAGCCTGGAAGATTCTATCTTGATACCTTAGGCATGTGTTCCATAATGATATACAACAGGTATTGAAGGAGGCCAGAAAAACTGCAGCTAGAAAATCTTAAGTTTCAAGTGGAATAGGTTGTCCTAGGTGGTGCCTAACAGATATCAGTGGGCCCACTATGATATCTACCTCTCTGGTTCTGGTGTGTTTGTGTGCGATACTTAATGATGGCTTATCTTATTCATCTATCAAGATGCATCTTGCAGCCATCTCAGCTTATCTGCCCATGTATCCCCTCTTTCATCTCTTTTTGTGGTCAAACAGTTTATGAAAGTAGTTGTGTATGTTCCTTTAAGAAGCTTTCCAGGCTTGCACATGTGTATAAATATTGAGTACTTGCAAGCTAGACTGCCATTTTGTAGAGAGCTGTTGAGATGTGAGCATGCATGTATGTGTAAGTCTGTCAGTTAATTAGCTTGTTTATATTTTATGTTGCTGCTATCCATCCACATATGCTACTGTGTAATAAAGCATATAAATGAACTACCCCACCTGTTCATCTTGTATGATAACAGAGGACAAGTGACATGGTGTCAGAATGGGATCCAGAATGAAGACCAAGAGGCACTCAGTTAATGTTGGAGGAATATGGAGGGATGGATCACCTCTACTGCACGTATGACTTACAAAACAGGTCAGAAACAAATTCCAGGTACTTACTAGAACTTGTTTAAATGACTTCTTACTCAAATAATATAAAACAAAGCGCTCAGAATACTCAAAACAAATTTCTAGTTAAATGAAATGTCCGAAACTGCGACATATTGATAAAAATATTTGAAATAGCTATGACAATGTTTGAAACAATGTTCAAGTCTCATAAAATGTATAAAACAAGGAAAACTATTGCATTTTTTCACTATGTGCTACTTTTTCACATTAATTAAAGCTATTCAAAATATCTAAAGTGTACAAAGTGTTCGCAAGTTTGTGCAGTATTATAGTACAGTTATTTTACAAAATACAGCCGTCTCAAAGCATATTTCGCAAAGTATAGTATTTCATAGAGCTTATTGAGCATTTGAATGTTATTTGAAGTGCCTGGTGTGTGCGCATATTAGTACATAATTACAAGGGCCATTTTTGTAGTGTGTTTAAGCATAATTTGTTGGCATGGCAGAAGGCTTTTGCAGACCAGCTCCACTTGTATTTGATAATAATATTGCAAACAGCTAGAGAGTGTTTGAGCAAGAGTATGATATTTTCATGCAAGCAACATTTTTTGACAAAGATGCAGGGGCAAATGCATTTATTCTGCTTAATTTAGCTGGTTTAGAAGCCATAGAAAGAGAGCATTCATTTGTGTATGCACCTGCTGTGTATGCAGTGGAGGGGGAAGACCATCATATGGTGGTACTGGCCGAAACAAGGGAAGACTCCGAGTGCTTAGAATGTAAATTTAGAGAAATGTGTAATCCCCAAATGAATATTACAATGAAAAGACACTTATTTTACACAAGGGATCGAAAGCCTGGCAAAACTTTTGCAGCATATATAACATTCTTATTTCTCAAAGCTAAAATGTGCATATTTGGTGATTTAAGGGGATGATTTGATAAAAGACAGACTTGTGTGTGGTATTAAAGATGATGCTGTGAGAAAGATCTTGCTTTGAGACAGTGATTTAACTTTGAATAAGGCCATACTAATTTGTTGGATACATGAGCTCACAGAAAAGCACACAAATATGTTTATAAATGAGAAATGCATGCTTTCAGTATCTTCTAAAGCTAATGTTCATAGTATGCAGCCTGTGGTTAGAAGAAACAGGCCCAAGCACATGGAAGCTACTGTGAGTCCTGCAGCAGTCCCTGAAAAACCCCGTAGCTTTCTAGCAAATTCCAGAGCATGCACAATCTCAGTGAAGCATAAGGATGAGTAAGCAAACTCAAAGCATGTGCCCTCACCTAATCTCATAGTTAACTGTGGTGGCAGTCATGTATCTAAAAGAGAAAAGGGCTTAGCTTTTTGTCAGCAGTGCCACAGATGTAAAAAGTGGAATCATTTCCAAATATTTTGTAAATCAAAAGAGGCTTATTCTTTTTTAAAAGAGAACATTCAAAGAGTTAAGTTGATCAATTAGAAAGCTGTGACCCTACTTTTTATGCTGATAGTGTGTCTGTGCTTAACAAAACAGTCAATGCAATGATTGGTGGAAAAGAATGAAATATTTTGTACTGTTCGGATTAATGGGAGACCCATAAAGCTCAAAGCTGATACAGGTTCAAAGTGCAATGTTATGTCAGCAGAAAAAATTGCTACAGTATGTGCTGGTGAGAAGCTTGATTTGGCAAAGTGTGCAAAGCTTGTTGCATATGGTGGTGTAGAAATTCAGACTGAAGGGCCAGTAGTGCTTTTATATTACTCTGCTGGGAACAGCTATGACTTGCAATTTTGTGTAGTCAAAAGGCACATACAGTTATTATTAGGCCTCAGAGACAGTTTGAAAATGTGACTACTTTCATTTAATTAGGAAGTCCACCATGTAAGCTTAAAAGCCAGCTGTTCTAATTTTGCACAGCCTATTTTTTCTACCTATGCTGATCTTTTTGAAGACAAACTAGGTAAACTCCCAGTTGTGTACTCCATGAAGTTAGATCCTGAAGTCAACCCAGTTGTCAAACCAGCCAGAAACGTTCCAGTTACTATGCAGAACAGAGTCAAAGCCAAGCTAGACAAAATGGTGCAGCAAGGTGTGATTTGTCCAGTAGCAGAACCTACTGAATGGGTATCTTCCATGGTAGTAGCTCATAAAAAAGCTCAGATGATATCAGAATATGTATTGATCCACAAGATTTGAACAAAGCACTAAAATGACCTCATCATCCAATGTGTACCATCGAAGAAGTTTTTGCTCTTATGCCAAATGTCACTGTTTTTCTGTATTGGATGCAAAAAGTTCATTTTGGCAAATTTTGCTTGACCAAGGATCTTCTTTTCTAACCACTTTCAGTACTCCTTTTGGCAGGTACAGATTTCTGAGAATGGCATTTGGATAAATTCTGCGAGTGTAGTCTTCTAGTGTGCTATTATAGTAGATGATATTCTTGTAGGAGTTAATGGTGTAGTTGAACATGATAGAAACCTCAAGAAAGTTCTGGAAAGAGCATGTGAAGTGAATCTTAAGCTGAATCCTCGGAAGTGCAAATTCAGGCTGTGAGAAGTTACTTATGTTGGTCATTTGTTTACCAGTTTAGGCTTATGACCAGATCCTTCCAAGCAAACAGCAATTCTTGAGGTGCCAGCTCCAGACAACGTTTAATCCCTGCAATGTTTTCTTGGCATGATTAACTATCTACACAAGTTCATTTCAGACTTAAGCCAACTTTCAGCACCACTCATAGAGTTGATACACAAAGATGTATTCTGCTCTTGGTTAGAAGAACACCCAAGAGTGTTTGATGTCCTGAAACAGAGAATTTCCAGTCTACCTACTTTAAGATACTATGATGTTCACAAACCAGTAACTCTGTCTTGTGATACTTTGAAGTTTGGTCTTGGTGCAGTCATTCTTCAAGAGGGTAGACTAGTAGCCTATGCATCCAGAACTCTAACCCAAACTGAGATGCAGTATGCACAGATAGGGAAAGAACTCTTGGTAAATGAGTTTGCATGTTCGAAGTTCCATAATCAGATTTAATTTGAATAGGTCATCCATAAATATAATCATCAACCTCTAGTCACTATTTTGAGAAAGCCTTATGCATACAGCTCCTGCTAGATTGCAAAGCATGATGTTAAAATTGCGAAAGTATATTTTCAATCTTGTCTATACAAAGAGCAAACTTATTTATCTTGCTGATACTTTATCCAGATCACTCAAATACCACTGAACAGCATAAAAATGAGAAACTTGACTTTGAAGTCGTGGAAGTGAGCAATTTTTCCTCCACACATCTTGATGAGCTTAGAAGTCACACAGCTTCAGATCCAGTTCTTCAGAAGCACAGCCACTTTATCAGTTAAGCATGGCTGTCAAAGCAATCTTGTTTACCTCATGACCTGCAACCATATTTTCCTTACAGTGATGAGATTTTGTTTGAGAATGGTATCATCATTAAAGATCCAATAGTGATTATTCCAAAATCCTTGCAACAAGAATATATTACTGTCTTGCATCGTGGCCACCCAGGGACTGATTCTACCAAAAGAATGGTGAGAGGAGTAGAATTTGGGCCTTCTATGTCAAAGGATATTGAGAGAGTACTTTCACCTTGTCCTGTATGTAATAGTACTGAGCCACATCAACAGAAATAACCCCTTCATCTAATTCAGATTCCTGAACTACCTTGGTTGACATTAGCTAAAGACATTTTTGAATGGAATGATCAACATTACTTGATGTTAGTAGACTGTTATTCAAATTGGTTTGAGATTGACCTACTTCCTAATCTAGCATCCAGTACTGTCATTACTAAGTTTAAGCATGATTTTGCAGTCCATGGTATTCCACGCAAAGTTATTTCTGACAATGGTACAAAGTTTACAAGCCAGCAGCTCAAGAGATTTGCTGAAGAGTGGGACTTTATTCATGTTACAAGTAGCCCTTAGTATCCACAGTCAAATGGTTTGGCATAAAGTGCAGTTCAAAGTGTGAAACGGTTATTAGAGAAGTCTAAACAAGACAATAGTGATGTTTTTTTAAGTCTCTTGAATCTCAGAAATATTCCTCATGATAAACACCTTGGTTCGTCTGCACAAATGCTTTTGTCGAGACAAACCAGAACCACACTACCAATTAGTAGCAATCTGTTGGTTCCCTGAGCTAAGAACAACAAAGCAGTGAGAGCTCAACTTATGAAAAAGTGTTTGTCCAAGAAGTCCTATTGTGATAAGACCAGCAAACTTCTCAATCCATTACAAGAAGGGGAGATAGTGAGGATGCAAACAGCAAAAGGTTTTGATCGGATTGGAGTCATGAAAAGTGTATTCCCAGAGCCAAGATCGTACATCATAGAATCACAAGGAGTTGAATTTAGGTGGAATTAGAAACATTTAGTACCAGTGTCCGAGTCAGTATTGCAGCATCTTGCCTGTGATAAAGACTCTAGGTCTCGGAGTGAGTCATCCAGTGTTCCAGTTCCAGAGGACAAGAGGACATTCCAGTAAATATTTCTGTTTCTTGAGAAGATTCTCAAGAGGCCTCAAGGAGATTGCTCACCAACGACTGTCTCTGTTGCTAAACCCAGTCATAACTACTACATTACTAGATCCGGTCACATTTCCAGACAATGTTCCAGATACACGGCAACTTGGACATGAATGTTGTGTTTATTTCCTAGTGCCTATATGACTGCATGCTTATACAAATGCCATTGTTAATGTAAGACAATTCACTAAACAGGGAGGATGTAGATCATAGTGTGTATGTACCTTTAAGAAGCTTTCCGTAGGCTAGCATATATGTATAAATATTGAGCCCGTGCAAGCTAGACTGCCATTTTGTAGAGAGCTGTTGAGATGTGAGCATGCATGTATGTGTTACTCTGTCAGTTAATCAGTTCATTTATATTTTATGTTGCTGCTATCCATCCTGATGTGTTTCTATGTAATAAAGCATATAAACAAACTACCCTGCCTGTTCGTCTTGTATGATAACAGAGGACGAGTGACAAGAGTGTTGCACTTGAGACCCCCCCTTGAAAGCAAATTCCTTTACATTGTGATCTCAATTTTGTTCTAGAAAAATTGACCTTATCTCCTTTTGAACCTGTCTTTCAGGCTGATTTGAAGTTCGTCACTTGGAAAACTGTTTTGCTTAGTGCTCTGATATCTGCAAGGTGATTCTTTGAGGTCAAGCTCTCATGGTGGGCGATCCTCATCTGATTTTCCTAAAGAACAGGGTTGTTTTATGCAATATTTCTTCTTTCATGCTAAAAGTTTTTTCTTAATTACCCTGAATCAAGAAATCAGTCTCCCAGTTTTCTTTCAAGAACCTAAAAGTGAGAGAGAAGATTTTACATACCTTGGATGTTCACAGGCAGCTCATGTACTACCTTGACAGAACTAAGCACTTTAGGAAAGCTAAACAACTATTTATTTCCTATTCTGGTGTTAAGAAGGTTCAGTCTGTCTCAAAGCAAATGATTGCTTGCTGGTTGTCCTGTGCTATTTTTTGTTACTCCTACCATGGTAAATCTATTCCGGGCACATTCCACCAGAGCCTTATCCTGTTCAGTGGCATAGGGGAAAGGAGTAGAGTCTAGAAGCATTTTAGAGGTAGCAACCTGGTCCTTGGTTTAAAACTTTACAAAGCACAACAAACTGGATTCTTTGTCTTTCCAGATCAGGTTTTGTTTTGTGAATCTACCCATGTGTTTCCGAGACAGTGTGAATAATGAACATAGTATAGTGCATAAGTCTTACCAGTAACTGTAGATGTTCAAATTTCACACTGCCCCAGTGGTAGCACCTGTCCACCACTCCCTTTCTTTTATATATTGTATGAAAATATCCAATGTTGGTATGTACTATTAGGGAAGCGGTAGTGTTGTCGCCTCACAGCAAGAGGTTCTCCTGTTCAATTCTCGGCTGGAGCACCTTCTGTGTGGAGTCTGCATGTCCTCCCCGTGGTTGAGTGGCATTTGAAAGACATGCGTAAATGGGCATGCCTTCATTGAAGGTTGGGCATCGAGCTGGCACTTCAACACCATAAAAATCTACTGCCAATCATTAGCAGACCGGAGTTCCGCTGTGGTGACCCCTAACCGGGAAAAGCCGAAAGAAGAACAACATGAAAATGAATATATAAATGTTGTGTCATTGATTGGCTTTGTTTATTTGTGTTGGTGTCCTGAGTGTAGATTGGTTGGTTTCAGACAATTGTTGCTTCTGGTCTTTCTTCATTCTTCCTGCTGAACATTAAAAGCTTGAACAATTGACTTTCTGTGACAGATGCTAAGCTTTCCCCTGATAGGACGGGCTTATTTATTTCCCTATCACAGACAGTGAGAGAAGGAGGTTTTGAACTCTTGGAAAATTGCCAGTGTGGATTTGTGCAGACAAAGAACTCACACCACTGAGGCAGTTTGAAATTTGAACACCTACTGTTACAGGTAAGTAGGACTTATGCAACTGCACCTTATAGGTGTAGCCAACCGAAATCTGAAAATTATAAATTATGTACTTTTAAGATGTCAGTAAATTTAGGCATTCTTTCTTGAATGGTTTCTCTCAACTCCCACCATTCTCCCTAAATCCCATTCCTACTTCTACCATAAGAAAACTCCTGCAAAAGCTAAAACCATGCACCAATGCCCCCGATAACATTCCCTCCTCCTTCCTCAGCATAGCTGCCGAAGCCATTGCCTTCCCCATCAGCATCCCAATCAATCGCTCTATCCAAGAATGGCATGTACCCAAACTCTGGAAAAGGGCATTCATCATTCCCCTGCACAAAGGAGGCAATAATAATAATATTACTAACTTTCATCCCATTGCCATCCTCTCTCCTATAGCAAAATTTCTAGAGAAATGTATCCATCTTCAACTCCTTCCCTATCTCTTAGATAATAACTTACTAACTCCCACACAACAGGGATTCAGACCTGGCCACAGCACCATGACTGCCCTCCTTTCCTTCCTGGAAACTGTAAATAAAGCCAGAGATTCTGGCTCTACTGTATCTACCCTCTTTCTTGACCTCTCTAAAGCCTTTGATACTATCTCTCACAACCTTCTCCTAACTAAACTATCTAACCTAAACCTATCCCCTTCCTCTCTCAATTGGTTCACCAGCTATCTCTCCAACAGGCAACAAGCTGTCAAGTGGAAAAAAGCCGTCTCCTCTTTCCTTAACACACCCACTGGTGTCCCCCAAGGTTCCATTTTGGATCCTCTCCTTTTCAATATATTCATAAATGATTTCTTCCACTCAATTCCTCATGCTAAACTTATGCAATATGCAGATGATTCTACAATTATCTGTGCAGCCACATCCATCCCCGCTCTCTTAAAACTGACTCAAGACACCTTCTCTACCACAGAACAGTGAATGATGGACAATCATCTAGCAATCAATGCATCAAAAACCAAACTTATGGTATTTATCCCCTCAAAAACCAACACCATTGATAGAAAACTATTCTCCATCACTAGCCAGAATAACACACCTCTTGAACTGGTATCTGAAACCAAACTGCTAGGAGTCCAGATTGATGACCAGCTTAAATTCAATAGCCACCTACAACTAAACATAAAAAAAACACCAAAAACTTGGCATGCTCTACCGACACAATCGATTCCTCACTACATCTACTAAGCTCACTCTCGCTACTACATTTCTCATCCCTTCCCTCCTTTATGGTGCCCCTCTCCTAACAAACCTACAATCCTCTCTCAAAACAAAACTGTCCTCTTGTTATAATAAAATTGCCAGATTTGCCACTAGCCACAAATCATCTACCCATCACTGTGCATCTCTCCGCAAACTTAACTGGCTAGAGCTTCCCAACTATCTCTTCTATTCTCAGCCCACTTTTGCTCACAAACTAATTTTTCATCCCTCCCTCTGTCCCTCTCTCATCTCTACCTTTAAAATGCACCTGCCACAAAGACTCCTAAGATCTAATAACCAAAACCTAATAGAACTGTACAAACCCCTTCACTCTCCAGGACAAAACCTCCTGTCCTTTGCCCCGGCACACCTATGGAACTCCCATCCTCCCTCCATCCGTATCACCACCAACCTCCCTGCTTTTAAAAAAATCACTGCACTCACATCTAACATCCTCATGGGAATGCTCCTGCTCCCACCCCTCCTAGCCTATTCTTCACTTCCTATAGGCAACTTTACCTTATATTGCCAGACACCAAATAATAAGCCAACTGTAATGACATCTTATAATTCTCTTATCCTACTATTCCACTCAAGAAACTATATATTTACTGCAGCAATGCTTTGTTTTTCTACAAAATTTAACCTAAACATTTTTATTATACCTGCTTAAATCTTAGTTTTCTACAAAATGAAACCTAAAAATTGCATTGTAAATGCTTAATCTTTGTTTTGTCTTGAACCCACAAATGACTGCAATTGTAAACTGCTGTAATCATTTTGTTACCACTTTTGTAAAGCTTTGTCTTTAACCTACAAATGATTGAAATTGTAAACTGCAGTAATCTTTTTTTGTAACCTTTGTTTTGGAGCTTTTCTCCCCAGGACTCCATTGAAAACGGGTTCTTATTGGCCCAATGGACTATCCTGGTAAACCAACTGCAAATAAATAAAAATAAATAAATAAATAAGTACGAAAAGGACTGTAATCAATAAATTCATGTATTTTTGTGCTGGGAGGACTGTTCCTCTAAAATAAGATTCTCAGCTAATATATCAGTAGACATTAACTTACATCCTGAACTATGACATATATATATATATATATATATATATATATATATATATATATATGTGTGTGTGTGTGTGCGTGTGTGTATGTGTATATGTGGAATTGCTACATTACCCTGACACACCACAATGTCAACAGCAAGAACATCGATCGACAAAGGAAATGCAGAAACTCAACTGTGCAAAACCCTCACTGCATACAACAAACAAAAAATAAAATAATATCTTTTTTTGCTGGAGGCAAGCCCCCATGTACCCCCATGTGGAAGGGGGGGCTGCACCTCCCCACAGCTTCTGCTAATATATACTAACTCAAAGATCACACAATCCGTGGGGAATGGGAATAGTCCTTCACCTGTGGATTGTCGATCTAACAGAACTGTTGACCTTCTGCATATGACTTCTGCAATATAAAATATAGTATGAAGTGTACAAAAATACATTTAGTATTTGTATCCATGGAAACAATCTGATAAGGAGAAATTGGCTACAATATGATAAAGAGAAGCTGGACAGAAAAAAAGAGAAATTTGGCTAGGAGATAATGTTCTCTGAAAGCATTCAGGCATTTTCCCAGCGTGGAGATCTATAAAGATAAGACAAAAATAAACAGCCCTCAGTAGAGGCACAGGCTGCACTGTGCATCTTAGCATGGATAACCTTTATTTTACGTTAACTCAAGTCTGTGAGTGTGGCTGTTCATTTGGGACAGTTGTTCCTATTAGGAGGGTAAAGCTTCAGTATTTGAATATGTATGTAGTTTTATGTGTTAGTATTAATAGGTTTTAGGGGGTTATTGGGGTGTGTTTTTTGAGAGCTTTCAATAAAACAAAAAGTTTTGTAAGACGTGGCATATGCTCAAATGGATATGACATGAAAGAACTGTATACAAGTTTAACCTGCCAAGCAGTGTATGCATGTAACACAAAAGCTGCAAATAGACATTTAATAAAAAAAAGCTGTTATATATAAAAGGTAGGAATAATAATTTTTTAATAGAATTATGCTTTCTGCAATGTCTTTAAACATCAATGGTCTCACAGATAAATACAAAAAAGAAAGAGCAGTAATCTATATTAAAAATGTAGAGTGCAAATAGTTATGCTTCAGGAGACACAGTTGGAAAGAACTCAACATGTGAATTTTCAGGATGTTTTTTCAGCAGAATACCTGGGACAAAGGGAAAGAGGAATACTTGTATTAATTGAAAGAGAAGCTCCAGTAGTGATAGTAGAGGATAAAAAAAGATAATAATGGTAGATTTGTAGTATTAAGGGGCTACTGGCAAGGGAGGAGGATTACACTGGCATGTTCTTATATTCCACCTAAAACTGCTAATAGTGGAGCTTAAGAAAATTCTGGGAGAAATAATCAGCTTTCAGCAAGCAGTATTAATTATAGGTGGGGACTGGGATTTGATTTGCAGCTGTGAGGATGTGTCTGGGGAGCCCAGAAGAGAAAATATAACAAATGAGGGTGGACCTTTGAAGGAATATATGAAAATATTTTGCATGAAAGATGTGAATTCAGTACTAGAAGTTTGGAGTGAATTTACATATTATTCCCCAAGATACAAAACTGGCCAAGATACAAAATTGACATTTCACAGGAACATGTGCATTTAATTGAAGGTCTTGATATGCACCCAATAGCTAGTTCTGATCATGCGCCAATAATAACTAAAATAAAAGCACAGGGTAATGAAATAAAAATGAAACACTGGTGCTTTCCCATCTATCTGTTGAAAGAATGGAATTTAAGGAATGGGTAGTGGATATTATTCAGGAGCTGTCAGAGAATATAGAAAATTCTTCTGAAAATACAGCTAGGGAGTGGGATAAAATTAAAGTGGAGTTTAAAAATAGGGTGGTAATAAAAGAAAGGGAGAGACGGTTAAGAAATAACAAGAATTATTTAGAGATTGACAAATGTTAAAGTATTACAGAATAGGGGAAATCTTACAGAACAAGAAGAGGAGGAACTGCGGAATACTACACAGAAAATAAGGGATTACCTCAATAATATGCATGAATTTAGAAAGACTGCTGTTAAGCAACTATTTTTTGATAATAACTCAAGAGCACAAAACTTTTAGCACACCGACTCAAGCAACAGAAAGTAGAAAGGGCCATCACCAAGCTTAGGAAGCCTACAACAAGGAAGGTAGCAAAAGATCCTGTAGAAGTATTAGAAATATTTCAGAAATTCTATAAAAGTCTGTATAAAGCAGAGAAATATAAAAATCAAGAAAAGGAACAAATGAAAATGTTTATGGAAGAATTAAATATGCCAAGGTTAGAGGCAGATGAGGCTCAATTACTAACACTTAGGATAGGAGGAGATGAGATAAAAATGGTGATGTATAACCAATCTATAGGAAAGTCCCCAGGAACAGATGGTAATCCTATGGAAGTTTGGAAGCTAAGAAGGAAAAAAAAACTGATAAAGATCTAGAAGGTTTTGTCTAACAGTATTTTAAGAGGAAGAGAAGTATCAACATCCTGGAAGAAAGTGCTAGTAACTGGAATACCTAAAGAGGGTAAAGATCTGTCAGATCTAGCTTCATACAGGCACATTTCAATACAAAACCATGATTATAAAGTGTTTATGTCTATTATGGTTAAAAGAATGTCAAACGTGATGCAAAAATTGATAGATATGGATCAATGGGGTTTTGTGGAGGGAAGTCAAACATTTGACAACATTAATAGAACAGAGATGATCCAGAGGGAAGCAGAATGTAAGAAAATACCAATGTTGTTGGTGAGTCTTGATGCAGACAGATTGAGCTGGGATGTTATGAGCAGGGCAATGGAAGCATTTGCTTCCCCTAATAAAATTATAAAGTTGATTAGGAGTATATATGAGGGATCGGAGGCACGAATTAAAATGGGTGGGGTGCTCTCTGATAATTGCTGCTTGAGCACAGGAACCAGGCAGGGATGTCCTCTTTCTACTTTGCTATTTGCATTATATTTACACCATTGGCAAAGACAATAAGGGACACAGAAATTCAAGGATATAATTGGTGGCAGTTAAGAAAAGCTGGATCTTTTTGCAGATGATATTATTTTATACCTGGCAAAACCAGAAAAGGCCATTACAGTGTTGTGGAACATTTTGAGACAGTTTCAAATCTTTTTAGGATACAAGATTAATGAAGCTCAAACAAGGGCAATAGTGGTAAATTATGCACCCACACACAAATTGGTTCAGCAATATCCATATTTATGGGGACATGATAAAATGAAATATTTAGGAGTATGGATAAAAAATGTGTGGCAGCTAAGGATATGTGGGAAGAGAATAAACAATAAGCAAAAAATAATACAAAAAAATGAGAAACTGGAAGCTCTGTTATATGGCTATGGATAGTAAGATACATGCACTTACAATGCTTTTAGTCCCTTTAGTCTTATACACGTCAGGTATATTTTTATCAACCAGAGGAGAAGTTGTGGATAGCAATTAATAAAGAGCTGAAGGAATTTATCTGGAAGGGGAAGATGGCAAGAGTCAAGTGGGATAAACGGATTCTTCCAACAGAACAAGGCAGATTGGGATTACTCAGTTTGAAAGGGCATTTCAGAGCTACACAGTTAAAGCTCCTATACATAGCACAAGCAAAAACCTACTATTCAAAGTAGAAAGGAATGATGGTGAAACGGAGGAAGCTCAAGAAACAAGGAGAGACTGGAATTTTGGATGCAGATCTTATTATATTCATAAAGTAGCAGAAAGTATCCTAAGAACTAAGCCAACATGGGAATGGAGGAAGGAGATTCTGCAGATAAGGATGACTGCAATTATGGATACAGATAACAGGCAAGAGGGGGCTGGAATTTATTGGAGAAAACTGGCAAAGGAACCAAGGTATTTGGAGCAAATAACTAGAGAGTGAAAGGTAATAAAAAGAGAAGATACCAATAATTTATTTGGACTGCAGGTTAGAGATTGCCTTTGCTATCAAGGACTGATATAGTATAGGCAAAGAAAAAGAAATGGGGGGTCCTAAATGAAAGTCCAACACTGGTAGAGTTTTTTAGTAAAATCTAGAACATAAATTGCTATTAAAAAAAGAATAATTAGTAGAGCATATAAAATATTGCATGATAACTGTAAGAATCAATCAGAGGAGGTTAGAAAGGATTGGGAAGAGAGATTAGATAAGCAATTCACAAGGAAACAATGGGGATATATGTATGTCTCCCAGATATGCAACACAATCTAGAAGATTTAGGATTTTTGCTTGAAAATGTTTACATAGATATTTTTATACCTCAAGTAGACTCCAGAGAATTGTTCCTCATGTAGACAGCAAATGTTGCATGTGTGATGGGGAAGAAAGAGGTAATTGGGAACATATTTTCTCAGAGTGTAATGAGTTGGCAGCCTCCTCTGCAGACTACTCTGTCTGAGATAATAAGTTAGCAAATGGGTGTAACTAGGGAAGTTATTTTTCTGAGCTATGATACAGAATCGGAATTGCCTAGACATTGCAAGGCCTTGCTGGGTCTAATTATGGTAGCTGCCAAAAAAGCGATTACTAGAAAATGGAAATTATTGTTTATACCCACATTACTAAAAGTAGTGAATATAGTAACAGAGATAAAAGAACTCTTTAAAAAAGGGAATAATGGGAATTATGGGAACAATTCATACAGGGGAAGAATGAGGTTTAAAAGAAGGCAGGACTTGAAAGAGCTATGTAATGTCTGACTGATAATGATTGGGTAGATTATAATGTTTGCAACTAAGACTAAGTGAGTCAGTACAGTTTGTGATGTAAAATGCATGTAGCTGGGATTATGTCACTATGGTTTGTTTTCATTTATAGAAATGTATGACTGCCTATGTCATAAGTGATAATTTAATAAAGTTGTTTCTTGTTTAAAAAAAGCTCAGTATACCATGTCTAAACTATCACAGGCCATCTTACTGCCATTTGGTATCTTAATGTAGTATATCTAATTAAATAGTATTCAACAATTTAATTTTTCAGTTGGGGTGGGTTTTACACAATCTGTAAATATATTTTCTCTGTCATTGCAGCAATTTAAAAAATATATATTTCTTTCCTTTGTTCTGATTTAACGTAACTTTTAGATTATGTGTTTAGAAATTGGTGCAGCACAGTGCAACCCCCTGCAAAAATTATTTGACCTAAACTTTAGTTACTTTACTTTTGTGATGGTGAAGTGGGATGGCAGGACAATATAGTTACTAAGTTGGGTGTTACACAACTGAGCATCAGTCTAACAAAATGGACCTCCTCAGCATACATATTTGTCCCAATATTAGCATATAGCTCTGTTGATTATTTTATTTCAGAAGACCATCTGACATCAAGATGGGGAGAGGGAAGGGATGTTTATTACTGTATTTATACTTTGAATTCTCACCCATCTTAAATGCCAACAGGTCTGAGCTTTGATGGCTCTTCTACCTGTATTCAGTTAGCCATTCATGCTACAACCATGGATATGGGGATTCCCCAGGCAGGCAAGAGCCATATGACTCATTCTTTCATGCCCTGGAATCACCAATGAGCTCAACTACTTGTAGTGATGGTTGGGTGGTAGGAAGCAGGCCTTACTGGTCCTGTGTGGTGGCCTTTCCTGTCCTCTGACAGAGGACTGCCCCTACGGTGGCTCTTCTAAGTGCCACTATAGCTGATCTCCTAAGCTTCCCATACACCTAGTGCACGCATTTGGTGTCATCCATGTTGCAATCCAAAATTGCTCCCTCCTTCCAGGATGGGTGTGCAGGAAGGGGACACTCACTCTTTAATCTCTGGTTGCCTGTGACATAGTTAGGGCTTTATCCCTCTATGCTACAGAGTGGCTAAATGGTCACACACTTTGAGAATCTGCAGCAATGAACATAAGCTGTTTGCAGCCAAGAAAATTTTATCCACAGTTGGCATGGCTTGTCTATGGGAACAGACTAACCAAATAACATAATTCATGAGTAAACTCTGGTAAACTCTGCATTACTTACACACAAGTGGCACTTCTTGCTGTTATATAATAATTTATATTCATATACATAGAGAGAGAGATTGAAAGATATATATATATATATATATATATATATATATATATATATATATATATATATATATATATATATATATATATATGGATCCTAGTTACATCGCTGAAATTTCACAAGTCCAAACGACCATTTAAATGAAACATCACTATCCCGAAACACACAACACTGAAACAACACATGAAACCAAAAATCAACAATACAACATAGCCCCCCTGCACCCCCCCATGTGAAGGGCTACACCTCCACACCCCCTGCTAATTATATATACTAACTCCGAGATCGCACTACAGTGATAGAAAGGGTATATTTCCCAATAGTCACTGTACAGCACTTTCCATCTAAAACTATGGACGCTGTACAACTCTAGAAACAGTATGGTGTGCCATAAGGTACACAAACACTACATACCAGAAATAACAGCTTCATGTTACCTCTTTCAATGAAACAAACTTTGGAATAGTGATATTTCATTTAAATGGTCTTTCGGACATGTGATCTCATTCATTTCTAATTCGGAGAAGTGAAATTTCAGCGATGTAGCTAGGAACCATATATATATATATATATATATATATATATATATATATATATATATATATATATATATATATATAGTTTTGTTTCATCATTTTTGAAGTGGCCATTGTCGAATAATGGCAATCTGTTTACTACCAGAAGTTAAAACTATCGGTGGCTGTGTTTTATTCAGCACTACAGTTAGGTCATCAGACTGCTTGTGCAGATCCACAGTACTGAACCTTGAGGAACAAAAAAAAGTCATCTGAAAAGTTGAAAAAAAACTGTGATTTTCAGCTCTAAAACTATAGCAAGCTAATCTGCTTGCTATTGTTAAATCACCACACACAATACTTCAGCTGCAATCTCAGAAGTGGTATTAGCATGCATGTATGAAGCAGCAGTCTCTTTGTAGCTTCATAAGTTACTGAACTCCCTCCCATGCCCCCTGACAGCTTGTGCCTGGGGCAACCAATGCTTTCACCCCCACATTAATTGCGGTTCAGTTTTTATCGCATGATGAAATTGTCAGTAGTGCATCCGCTCCTTTGTCTTTTGGTTGACTCTACGTATATTGGTATTTCTACAATTGAGTACATTGAATAACAGTTCAGACTGTACAGGGGAGAGCAGAGCTTGTTTTTTTTTTTTAATTATTGACAAAGGACAGCGGGCTTAGCCAGGCAATAAAGTGTCAGCCTATTCCTGAAATATATTTGATTGATTCATTCAGTCATTCTTAGACAATCCACTTAATCCATGTATGGGTCAAAGTGGAGCTGACACTGTCCAGGCATTTTGTGCATGCTAGGCAGTGAAACTAATCCCAAATTAGGTACTATGCAAACAGTCTCACTGGCATCTGACTTGTACATCTCCTAACAATTTTGGAGGATTGCCAGTTCACCTATAGCACACCTACATTTTTCTTGCAGTGGCTGAGAAGAAACGTTATCAATCACACCTGGAAAATATTTTAGTTTCATTACAACCATATGATGATGAAAGCTATTTTTGAGATAGAATCTGATTAACATGTCAGTGTATTTCTCAGATATTGATTAGTCATTTCATTGTTTTATTTTGTTTTTCTGTTAAGCAGAGACAGGAAATGAATAAATTAAGTTGGAAGCTGTCACTGTTACCAGTGGCCTGAATGAGTGAAGTGAATTTTTTTATAGGTTGTATTGCTTCTGTTTAAAGACATTATTTTCTGTTTAGGGGTATAATGTTGGACCCTCCTAAAATTAAAACAAATTAAATAAATTGCCAAAATCTCTTCCCCAGTAATTCTACATTGAAGGAAATTGAAGAAAATGCCACAGCCGTGAGCTTGCCATCAACAAAAGATTTTGCAAATCCATTTAACGGTTAGAGTTTCACTGTTCCTAAGTGAAGGACTGCAAACTATGCAGTCTTGACAAACTGTTGAATTTGCAAGAAATCTGTTTATTTTAGTATGCTTGAGTATCACAAACTGGCTGAGAGGTTTGTAAAGATTAAGTCAAGCATCTTGCAATCATTAAATGAAATGACTGAACAGATCATTAAACCTTCCTTGCTTTCACACTCATATGTTGATTTGGAGTGAAATGAAGTGGATCTCCTGGGTTGATTAATGTGGTACATTGAGGTAGGAAGAAGATCTGACATTCTTCTTAAGATCACTGTTGTGGTAATCCAAATGGATAGGATGTATCTTGTCAAGGATACTGTATGTCCACCCAGCATTCAAAGCTTCCGGCACTTTCCTTGTGAGCTGTACATCTGGCCTTAACATGCGTGGATATGGAAGTATAAGAGAGACATACAGATGTGCCAGAACTAATCTGCATATACAGACTCTTGTCAGCATCATGTCTGATTATCTGTATAGTCAGCTTCAAGGTAAGGTTTTCAGGCAAATAAGTACCCTGTTGATTTTAACTTTTTTCAAATATTTTTTCAGTCCCCATTTGGATATCATTTAACTGGCCCAGCCCCCAATGCCCCCTGTCCACATTGGGTCTATCAGCTTATCAGCCCCTGAATTTCCTCTGGTATTGCTGAGGCTGGTTTTGGATGCTAAGGGCATTCTGGGGTCTTGACCATCTTTGCATCCATCCTTAGAGGGCTTCTTTATATGCCCTACCTATTCCCTGCCCCACCTCCCCCACTCATCAATTACATCTGAGGGCAGCTCCCTCTTTGAACCACATGTCGCTAGGGTTGCCAACTTTTCATGTTAAAAATTCTGGACACATACGTGAAAGCAAAATGCGTGTAATTTTGGTACCCAACATGCAAAATTCTGCATAATAATGTTTAGATTGAACAGAGACGATCAAGCGAATATTATGATAAAGCGATTTTTACAATATCTGTGCTAATGTATTGTACAGTATTTTGCAAAATGTAAGGTTTGAACTCATTTTGTCAAATAACCACATAACTACCCACCAGCTATACTCTAAAACAAAGAAACAAACAAAAAATTCTTCCTTGCCAGTTGGCACCAGTATGATGCCTAAAATGTATTCCTAAAATTATTTCAACCAAATCAGAATAAAAGTTAAACATCTGCTGAAACAAGGCAGTTACAAATAAAAAGTAATTTTTTATAACCTGCTTTTTTCACTGAACAAGAAGTCTGCAACTGTGGTTGACATAAAGGGTGGAAACACAGAGGAAAACTGAAACAGCTCATGCCACCAGAAAGCCTCAACATCTGCTGTCTTAAACACGAGCCATAACTCTCAGCATACCTAAAGGAAAGAAACCATAATTCAAGTCTGAAATGTTTTCCACTCTGTTGACCATTAAAAAGGTCTGTCGCATAATCAGCCTTAAATGTTTTCACTTATACCTGTGGTAAATACAACTAAAACATAATTCATCATAATGACATTTTATAATTATAAAAGAACATATTTAATCACCTGTGAGATTCCTAGTTGGCGCTCTCAGTAAACATTAGTACATGCTCCATATCTACTGAGCAGCTGTCCTCACTCCTTGAAAATATAGCCCAAAGCAAAACCTTCTTAACTTAAGTAGATAAAATATGGACCAAGCCCAATAATCCCTCCCAGCACATTCCAAATCCTAATTCACATTACTTCCATATATACAATTAAATGATCAACCCTGTTTTCAAAAGTAAACCTGGTCGCAGAGCAAGCAGCACATACACAATAAATATAAATATAGGAATCAAGTTGTCTGACCCAGCACACAAAATACAGACCAGGACAACCTCAAATAAAACCCAGGGGCATTGCCGTAAACAAAACAAAAATTCCATGCGATCAGACTAAATTGAAATTTGGAGAGATGAAAGGCAGAACACAACCTCTATTCAGCAGTGAAAGGATAACCACAGCTGCAGTCTGCAATACCCACAACTGATAAAGCAGGGATCAAACCACAGCACTTTTACATAAATGGCAAGAACTCTACCACAAGACCAAACTGAAGTCATTGTAAAAGAAGCCTATAACATTAATTATTCTTATTATTTATTAAGGGTAATCAGGGACAGTTGAGGAGAGGTATGCTCTCATACCTCTCAACCTTTTAGTGCAAGAAATCTGGACAAAGCCTTAAATAATGGAGGGAGTGTGACAAAGACCCCAAAATAGAGGCATTTTAAATAATGCTTTTATAAACTTAGGGAATACAGAAGTAATCAGAAACAACTGGGAACAGTCATGGATACTCTTACAACTTGAAGCATCGGCAGAATAAGTAAATGTGAATTAACATACACTTTTCTGTAGCAAAATAACCCTATAATGGCACAGCAGTAAAAGTTTAAAATAAATAAAGAGTGGTTTAACAGATAGCTACTGGACCTGCTGCTGGGCTGAAGGACTGAACTATTGAGTCAGTTGGGCTGGGTGGAGGCAGACCGATGTACCCCGCTTAGTGGTGCTTAGTCTGATGATTGGGGAGAAAAAAACATCAATAATGGAAATGTGCCCCCACACTCCCAAAAGAGTGGTAGTTTCTGGACAATATGCTATCTGGAAAAGCAGTGTCCATTTTCTGGACAGTGTCTCTTAATTCTGGGCAGTCCAGAAGAATTTTGGAGAGTTAGCAACCCAGATCTCACCTAAGGGAACTTCAGTGATGAACACCCTCTTACATGTGAAGGGCATGAGCATCCTTTCCTGCAGCTCTTCAGTAGACCAAGCTGCTAATTGAACCTGTGTCAGTTGGGCCATAGACAGGGATGTGTCCCTCTCTGCCACAATAGCAGCATCTCCATTGCTTTACAACTTTTTCAGCGAAAGTTTCTTATGTCTGTCAGAAAAGGAAAATGTGACCGTGGGCATGAAGTACTATGCAAGGACTCACACACTGCTTGTTTGTTTTTCCTAGTGGCCAAGCATGATATTAAGCCCAGTGGTATTTATCAGCCATTTGCAACAAAGACCATTTGAAGAAGAAGTTCCTTCACTCTTCCTTAGATATCAGACATTTTTAGGACTTAGCATGTGCGGCTATGGCATTCTCCTCCTCTTCAGCAGATCTCCCTCCTCAGGGAAAATAGAAGAGAAAGTATTTGAAATAAGTGATTGACAATAACCAGATGTTATCCTCTCTCTTTCAGTCTGAGGCTGACTACTTCATCCAGGTACATTCACAGTCCTTGGATCATCCATCTATTTCCCTTGGCCTGTCTAATGTACCTCCTTTAGTGGCCACTATGTTTCAGGATACCCGAATATCTGATCAGAGTGAACATTCGACGGAGACAGCTGAGAAGCGAGAACCAAGAATCATACGATTTGATAGTGAGGGAGGTATTGATCAACTTTTAGTTAAATACGATATTGGTTGCTTGTTATGGATGTCAGGCTTATAGCTTCCACTCCAAAGACAATATATGTGGACACTATAGGAAACATGCTCAGAAACTCAAGCATACCTCTCCATCCCCTATCCCTTCCATTCAGAAAAGCAGTAAATAAGTCTTGTAGAACTTTTCACAATGTCTTTTTAAAGCTGTTCAGTCTTCTCTGCTTGCAGCTTCTTCCTCCTCTTTTACCCCCGTTAAAAGGAAACATACTCAGAAGGACATGCACATCTTCTCTGCACCCCCTACCCCTTCCAGTTGGAAAGGCAAAAGCTAGTCAGTCTTTTCAATCTTTCTGCTTGCATCCTCTTCCTCATTCTGCCCTTGATATAAAGAAAGGAGTTCCTTCTTCAGAAGATGAAGATTAGTTTTCAGATTTTGACCATGAAGAGCATCTCAAATACCCTTTCCCACAGGATGCAAAACTGGGGCAGAGAATATCTTATCTTCAGATTACCCTGATACGTAGATTTCATTTGGAGATCCTATCATTAAAATGAAATACTTTTTCAACTGGGATAGTAAAAATATTTCTGATTCCCAGAGCAGGTATTATAGGCTACTGAATATGAAGACTGCATTTATAGGACTCCTGATATGCATAAGTACCTTTGTAATAACACCTGTGCTGACCCTACTTGTCATTTCTTTGGATGCTAACAAAGGTACCAGAACCCTTCCCTCTTCTAATCCATTCCTCATTGATAAGAACAGCCAAGCTCTTTAATGGTAGCACAGAGGATATACCTCTGTCACTTTAGTGTTCAGAGCTATTAATATCCAAACTTGCATGTCTAAATTCTTTTTATCTCTTTTGAGCAACATGAGACAAGAGATGTATACCATACAACTACTTGATGACTGTGTATCTTCCCCAGAAAACAGACAAACTTCACTTAATCTTTTTCAGCAGAAAATGTCCACTGCAATAACATTTCTAAGTGATTTAGGCTTCATGGCCTCTTCATCCTTTATATAAGAAAGATCCAGTAGTTTCTAAAATCTGTTTGGGCTCAGCACAATCACCCTCTATCTTACGCAATGCCACTTCTCAGCTCTGTAAAGCAAGTACACATTTGGAGGGCCAAACAAGCCTATCAAACTAAGGAATACCTATTTCTCCTCCTAGCCCCTCTCATACAGTGGCCACAGACGTGTTGGACTTTACTTGGGGTGATGATCCTCAGGGTATCAAGTTGCAGAGGACTTAGGAACTACATTGCATGCTGAAACACATCAACCTGACATAAATGATGGCTCTTATAAATGCCCTGAAAGTTCTGAATCAGCTGTGGTCTCCAGGCACTCTTAGTGGTAGACAATAACACTATAATATGGTATTTCAACAAACAGGGAGGAACACTGTCGTACCTCCTTTTGCAGGCTGACTATAATTTTCTTGTATATAAAAATTAATCAAAACTTCTTTCTACAGGCAACTTACATTCCTTCACAGCAGAATGCAATGGTAGACACCTTGAGCAGATCCAGGATAGAACCTTGTGAGTAGATGCTATATATCAGGAGGTCTTCCTGCAGATATTCCATCAGTGGGGAATTCCTCAAATAGATGTATTTGACTATACTTTAAATAGCAGCTGAAACAGTTCTGCTCTAGGACACCTTACAAAGATACTTTGAAGACAGATACCTTTTCAATCCCAGGGTCAGGATGTTTCTTTGTGCTTTTTACCCCTTTTATTCTCCTTTCAAAAGTTCTTGAAAACATCAGGAAGGACTTAACAAAGATGTTACTGAGAACTCCCTTTTGGAAAAGATAACACTTTTTAGACAGTTATTAGGTCTGTCTCCATCCCAGTGAGTTCATTTTCCAGTACTGACTTTGCAGCACAGCGTAAGAGGGAATACTGCACTCCTGAGCACAACAGTCTGTTGAATGAGATGGAAAACCAAGATCCCATCTGCCTGAGTTAATGGTAGCTGAGGTTAATGAAAAAGATGCCACATCACTTATCAGAAAGAGTAGTGTAGGTTCCCTGGAGCCCTTGCCAAATGTCCCCTAGTCTGCATTAATACCACCTTGGGTCTCCACTGAAAACAAGCTGCTAGTCTAGTAGGACTAACCTGGTCAACAAAGCATAAATAAATAAATTATAGAGCTTTGTGGAATTATAACATGGGGAGTAACATTAGGATGTCATAGATAAACATCTATTATTTTCATAAAAGACCAGAACAAATACATATAAATATAAAGGAATTTTGGAGATGGTCTAGGAGAGTTAGTAAGATAAGGTTGGGAAAAAAAAACTCAAGGAAAAGGGCAATTATTAACATGTGGCAAAATGAAGGCGTGGATTAGAAGAATTATAAGGACTAAAAACATTTTTCAGAAGAGTTACAAATCAAATAATTGTGTTCATTGACACAATGTCAGGTTTGATTGCAGATATTCAAGGTAAAGGACAAAATATAGGTATAGATACAGGAAATGATTCTTTAAGATGACAGAGTTATGCAGAATAAAAGGGAAATGTACAGCTCTGTTGAAAAGTTTGCATCCACAGTGTACAAACTGATACTGGGAAGTGCAAGAAATGTAAAATGAAATAGTATACATTTTCCAATACAAAATATTTCAGCTAGAACCACTGTCACTGGAAGATAAGGACTGGGGGTATAGACAGTAAGAAGGACTGTACAAGATAAAAATCTGTATACTTGGTAAAGCAGGCATAAGAGCAAGAAATATCAAAAAATATATTGACAATGAAAAGAATAACAATTTGTGATTCTGTGATCAGAGATACAATAAAAAAGAGAGGGAAAGGAATTTACAGAAACATTATGTACAAGAGTTATATATTCTGAGAGATAGGATGTACATACAGTATAACAGAGTGAACTAATGTAATAAAAATTAGAGAAACTTTATGTACAAAATTTCTACAATTCAGGATAAGAAAAAATCAAATGTAGTCTATTTTCTATCACAGAATAGTTCTAAGTTGTTTTAAAGCATAATACATGATAGGAGGAAAGACAGAGGTGGCAAAGAGAGGAGTTGTAAAGAAAATGAGAAATTAAGATATAGAGGTAGTTATACATGGCTAAGCTTCAAAATGCCCCAGTGGTCATTAGCCTAGTGTAGTCCTAAGAACCTATAATGGTAGAAGCTGGAGGAGGAAATGTTTAGCAGTAAATAATTGAAGGGAGCAATGGAGGATATTAAAGAGTATATAATGCTACTAATGTAAGATGGAAGAGAAATAGGGATAGCAGCTATTACTACAGTGTAAATGTTTATATAAACCTATAACCATAAACTTGCTTTTCATATATATATATATATATATATATATATATATATATATATATATATATATATATATATACACATACACACACACACACACACACACACACACACACACACACACACACACAAAACAGGTTATGACCTGATATCTCTTCAAATAATATTTACTAATATGTAGAGTAAACCTTCTACAACCTAGTATCTTATACTCAATAGGCTGATCATTGAATATTTATAACTCATTCACTCCTACATTTCTGATTGCATTGTGTTTCACTTAACATGCAGAACTAGTAGTGTGTGTGTGTGTGTGGTGGGGGGGGGGGGTATCCCTGTCAAAAAGACTAATGACTACAACATTACTGTCATTATAAACTCCTCAGAGGATTCCAAGATCTTTCAAGAGGTCCTGTCCCAAACAAACAGCTGGTGTCAAAGCCATGGACTAAAAGTAAATGTCAAGAAGTGTATAACTGCATCTTTCATCTAGCATGACTTGCCTTGAAACTGTCACATTAACAATTGAAAAATGGTCCCATAGTTAGGGATCTAGGAAATCTATGTTGACAATGAACTATCCTTTGATCAACATGTATCCACTGTTGTAAGGAAGTCCTTTTTCTTTGCACAACTTATATCTGAAGGTATTGAGTCCAGATTCCAGGATGTAATTGTTCCACTGTACTTACCACTCAGTAGGCCGATCATTGAATATAATGCCCCTTTCAATATGTAACTGTCCAAATACATGACAACTGGAACAACCACTATAATTTCTCACTAAAAAAGTCAGACCATCTGAAAGTCTTGTCCCTCTTCTTAGTATCATATACGCTACCGTGTGGTGACCCCTTTCTTGCATATGGAGTTTCAGCAGATCCAGTTCTGTCAGTCCAGCTACACATTTGCAAGTCTAGTGGTAAGATAAATATCTGATTAAGAGATATCAATCTCTTTTATAAAGTAAGTAGAGCATGTTGGAGGAATAAGTTTGTATCACAGAGAATACCACTTCAATGTAAATGACTTCCACTCCACATAAAACAAAATACTTACTCTATTCAAGTGTAAAATGGATGATAGATGGATAACCACAAGTTCATTCCTGGTTTAACACCCTGTCTCTCATGGATAGGGGAAACACGTGCATGTCCCAACATATACTTGTTTGGCCTATCTCTGGGTTATTTTTATGCAAAATATAAGGGCAAAAACTACATGAAAATGTAAGGTTGGGCTTCTTAAGTTCTTCATAGCTTATTGTATTCACAAAAAAGTTAAGTGCTTGTGTTAGAAATACCAGAACTTCATCAGAACATCAATCAAATCCATCATAATACTTTTAAATAACAGTTGCACAATCACATGATATCATCAATCAATCTAAAATCACATACTAGATAAAAATCAGTTAAAATTGTTGTAAATAAATACTAACGCTTTGAGTGGAGTTAAGCTTAGGGCAGCTAGTTAACATGTCAAATGACACTAATACCAGATCATAGCACTTTCTGTCATCCACCCTTAACCCAATACAGCACTCCAGGAGACTCCTGTAAAACCAAGTCCCTAAACCAGAATAACCCAATCCTAATATAAATTCAGACAACATTAAAATGCAATTTCCTAATGTCTCTTTGGCTGTCTTGGTATATATAGGGATCCTGAGACAATGTAACAACTGTCTCATGTACTCAGGCACCCATTTAATCCTTAAAAAAACTAACACAGTATGTGAGATATGTACATACACAACTTCATTGGAGACAAAAGTCTTGCTTACATATAAGGTTGTCAAGAACACACAATCTACATCCTTCATGCATACATACATACTGCTCACCATGCATGTATGGACCTCTTATGTCAAGACACTTAAATACTAAGCCACCAAATGGCAACACCTATCCCCAATAATCACTAAAGCACACACCAAAAGCTACAACAAACACCACACATAAGCCTACATCCAATGGTTCCTCAAGAACAAAGCCTTTAAGGCAAGCAAACACTTTACCTAGTACTCCTGTCATAGGGGATTCCATTGCATGACACACAGATTCCCCTCTCACCAGGCTGGAGAAAGAGAATATAACAGTTAATTGCCTGTCTGGAGCCAGGATCAGCAATATCATGCACGCACTCATCTCACATAGCATGATTCTATCATAGTCCATGTGGGCGTAAGTGACCTGAAACATACCTCATTGGATTAAATAAAAAGAAACATTATGGTTCTCTTTGAATATGTGTCACCGACCGGTATGCATCTTGCTCTGAGCAGCATTCTACCTTCACCAAGGATGATGCTTTACTATGAACACAGAATAATTGATTTTAATAATTGGCTTAGTTTCTGGTGTCACTCCAGGGGGAGCCAATGTCTATCAGCATGGGAGGACATTGTTAACAGATTACATTGATTTGACAAGGATGCCCCCTCCGGGCTTTCAGATATTGGTTAATCTTTATTTACCACTTAGAGCCTCTTTTAGGCAATGTCAAAATGATAATGCTATACTCAAAGCAACCTTGAAGGAAATCTCCACCCTAGAACTAAAAAAAATCTTTTTTTTTCACTCTGTCTTTGTTTCCCGACCTATTTAAACAACTCAAAATCACTCTAAGTGCTTAATTTGTAATTTTGGCCTGTTTTCCACAACATGGCTACCAATGAGGCTTGATGTATCAATGTGATCTTGTTCTCCCACAACCCTTTCTCTTTCCCATAATGCTTTGTTTGACTCATGCCAGACATAAGGAAGTAACTGTGAATTCCAGTGTCATTGATGGCTCTACTTCATAACATTGAAATTTCATAACTTTGAATTTCATAACATTGAGACCATAACATCTAAAATTCAAAACACTGAAAACCCAAAACACTGAAAACTTAGAACATTGAAAGTGTGCTTCATAGCATTGAAAACTACATTGCACAAGTAAATAAGATCCCCTCCACCTACAACACCTAACTAACAAACACACTTTCTACTACTATTCTGCAAGGGGGCAGGCACCCCTGCATCCCTCATGTGGAGGGGGGCTATGCCCCCCACCCCTGTAAATTAAATATACCAACTCCAAGATCACACTACAGTGGAACAAAGTTAATTTCTTAACCTTAGAGTATGGCGGAGGGTGCAGGGTGGCTTGCCCCCCTGCCAAAACATAGTAGAAAGTGTGTTTGCTAGTTAGGTGTTGTTATAGGTGGAGAGGATGTTATTTACATATGCACTGTAGTTTTCAGTGTTATGAAGCACACTTTCAATGTTCTGAATTTTCAATGTTTTGGGTTTTCAGTGTTTTTAGGGATTTATATGCTTTGGTCTCAATGTTATGAAATTCAACGTTATGAAATTTCAGTGTTATGAAGTAGACCCCCATTGACGTATAATGGGATTTGTGTGGGTCACTGTAATCTTTTTAACTTTCTGTAAAAGGACTGCTTCTTTTCTGTCTCTAATCACCCTAATTTATGTTTGATTCAGAGCTTAACACTATACTTAGAAGTTATCCAGCTACAGCCAGAAAAGTACCTAAATTGCTGGCCTTTGTTCAGGGTTTTCTTTTGTAGTCCAAGAGGAATTGTCAGTCCCCTCCCCCACACCACTGCAGAGGTGTTAAAACTGTCACTGCACTGAGACACCCTTGCAGAATCAATTCCTATAATTTCTGTCTAGTCCAGCCGAGTTATTGTACCTTGGGGACTAATATATACATTTTTTCTGAGTTCCCACTATTGAATTCACATCTTCCATAACAATTATTTTCATAAATATCTTCAGAAATCTACTCTCTTTTGTTATATTTCCCTTCTGGCCCCCTGATACATCTACATTGTTGCAAATCAAATTCCAGTCCTTGCCTATAAGTAATATCCCCTGCTGAAAGCTAATTATTTTTTCAGAAAAAAAAAATAAGTTCTATAATAGTAGTTTTAGGAGGAATGTAAATAAATGCCATTGTAACCCTCAACTATTGCCAGTAGTACTTTACTTCCTATTCTGTGACTACTGGAGCTCCTCTAGCAATTAATATAAGTACATGTCTCTTCCTTTGTCCCTGATATTCTGCTGAATATCCATCCTGAAATTATTTCTTTTTCAAATTCAGATACTCACTTCTTTCAAAATGTGTTTCTGTAGCATTGGTATTTGCACTCTCCATTTCTTAATATAATGAAATATTCTTTCATAGTTTGTCTATACCTGTGAGACCATTCACATTCCAAGATAAGATGGAATGTGTCACTATTATGGCAAGAAGTCATTGTTCCCAACTGTTATATACGGCAGGTTTTTAAATGTCTGTTTCCAGTTTTTGTGATACAAATACCTACTAATGTTTGGCAGGTTTATCCTTTATACAGTCGTTTCTGATCATCAACATTGGAACCTATGTCACATTTTTTGTTTTTATAAAGACCTTCAAAAAAAAACAAAAAAAAAACAGACACACCTCCCAAAACACCTCCATAGCCTGTTAACTTAATATGAATACACATAACTATGTACATCATCAAATAATGAAGTTTAACCCTCCTAAAATAAATATTTGTCCCAATTAGACATTTGCTAATACAGGCCTTGATTAACCTGAACTTGAGGTTATCCATGCTAAGAGACGTTATTGCTTGTGCTTTTACTTAAATAAATATCCACCTAGATGGGAAAACAACTTGCATGCTTTTAGAAAACATTAACTTTTAGCCTTGAAGAAACCAGTGTTCTGGCTTTTTATTGCCTTATTCTCAGATTGTCTCCATGGAAATGCAAGAGAAAAAAAATGTAGTCCTCTGTTGTAGCCTGAAAAACAGTCTGAAACATTTATCGCTAAAGAAAAACATTTCTTTATATTCAGTGTTCTCATGTTTACTTGTTTCTACTTAAAACCTGCTATTACATTAAGCCAAAGGTAGTAATCCAGACATTCACCTATACAAAAGTAAGAGAAAACATATCAGCTCTACATATCTTATGATCTGTGTACTTTTGCACCCCATCCTCCAGCTAAAAAAAACAAGATTACAGCCCATTAACTTAGTCATACTTTTGTCTAGCCTTTCTTCTCTTTTTGCACTTGAATGCCTAAATTTCTTAATACTAAAAAGAAGACAAAAAGAGAAGAAAAAATCATTTTACATCAGTAACTTTACCATATACAAGAACAACTGAAAATACTTTATTATAAAACTTGCAAGCTATATTGTGAAGTGTTTTGTGGAAATACCATTATGAACAGAAATTGTTTAACTTACCATTACTTTTTTCCTTCCTCTTCCCCTCTCCTCATTGTCTATTGAAACATTAATTATATGAAGTAAGGCAAATACTTCGCAGCTCCCCACAAGTTTAACAAAGCCAACAAAAGTCCATTCTTTTCACTTTTTCTTATATATCCATATTCCACGAATGTGATTGATACATTTATTCATCTTTGTCTCCCTACTCCAAATTCCAGTTCAATTACAAGGTTCTCCCAATTCTTCTAGCCAACTCCAGTGCTTTTCTCAGACTCCCAGGCATTTTTGCTTTGCAACAGTCGAAAAGATTTCACTGGAAAATTCTCCCTGTGTGCTTCATTATCAGAAGAATGAGAAGCAGAGTTCCCTTCTGCTTGATGGTTCACTTTTTGTTGACAAATTTTGTATTTCCTATGCAGCCTATTCTATATCAAAAAATTACCTCGATCCTCCCGGAAAAATATTGTGAAGACAGCTGGGTACAGCAGCTTGAATTTCATAGCTGCCTTTTGACAGTCCTTGATTACTGGAATAAATGTGTTTCTCCTCAGCATGCTGTACAGTGATTAGTCATTTTCCATAAACACTCTACTGTCTCCAGCTGTTAATATTTTGCCTTTTTGCTACAGTTTTGTCAGGATCAACTCTTTCTGCTGGTAGGTGTGCATCTTTACCACTACAGGTCTTTCTTGTGGTCAGATTTGGAGCATAAATTTGGTGTGCCCTTTCAATTAGCAGTTCCTGCTGTGGAATATTTGTCCAGTTGCTTATTTGTGCCTTCATAAAATTAATACAGTCTGTTCCTTCTGGTTTCAGTGCTACAGCAGAAAAATCTCAGATTTTCCCTGCATGCTCTGTCCTGCAATTCTACCAGTTTTTGAAACTTCTCTTCCTGAGCAGTCTCATACTCACTGAACCTATTCTTCATTTCGACCTTTGCTTTTTGCAGTTGTATCAGCTTATTCGAATATCTGTTCAAATCTTTTTCCATTTTTTACAACCTTTTGTTATTTGAGTTGATATACTCCTTCAGTGTTTTGTTTATTTTATATGTTTGACTTATCTGGGTTACTACAAGCCATGTCTTGCAGCAAAGCTGGAGCTTGAACTGCTTCTTACTGAATAGCTGCAGGCTTCTTTCCAGTTGCTGTTTTCTCTTCACCATTTTAGTTGATTTTCTTTCAGTCTGTCTTAGTTTTGTCTTTCCTGTCACTCAGGTAGTGTACTTACTAGTCAGTAACTGAATTTGCTAAAAGTGACAGAGTTCCTGGCCCTTGTTTCAGTTTCTTTTTTCACACTGGGAAAGCTGAAACTAAGCTGTTGATCAATGTGCAGCCATCTTGGAAAGTCCACCACTCGCATTACTACTGATACAATATAGCTCAGTTGTGAAACTAATTTGCAGTATTCTATTCTACAAATCAGCAACTTATATATGATAGTTATTTAAAGTGAACAAGTCAGACACAAAACTGCTTTACTTATTAAATTTTAAAACACTTCTTTTACATTTACAAGTGACCCAGAGCTCCAGACATTTGCTTTCTAGGCCTGACAACACATAGGATTTCACCCCTCATTAACCAAGTGCTGGTATGTGTGAACATGACAAAATGCTACCCCATACTCATGAGCATAGTTCACAGTAGCATATTGTATCTGGGTGCTGACAAATACCTTATGTAAAGTTCTAATTACTGCAAGCTGGCGATCTTTTAATTTTGCCTTCTTTCATGGAATTTGGCCAAAGCAGCTAGATCTTTATTTCAAACTTGTTTTTCAACTTATATGTAAAAACATATATTTGAGATAATGATCTAGCCACATTTCTTGATAGTAGGTTAAAATGAAAAATTCCCAATTCACAATAATTAGGGCTTCATATAACAGTAAGCATTTGTGAATACCATCCCAGATGTTCACATAATGTTTAGTATATGACCATGTTTTCAGTCTGATTCAAAAACATGGGTCCCACATAGAATATGTCACCGCATTACCTCTTTGAATCATGTACAGGTATGATGGTTGTGCATAGTAGGCAAGCATGTACTATGAGCAGCGATATTAGTTTCCTTAGAGGCATTCTATGCATCTAACCTAGCTGCAAAAATAAATACTGGCATCTGAAGTTCTGTGTTCATTCTTTAGCTGTAAATAATTACTTTTTAGCAGTGGTTTCACACAGTTATTGGTTATAATAAAACATGGCTTGCCTCTGGGGAAAGGCATTTCATTGCAATGCTACTGTTTGCTTATTACAATATTTTCTGATCTCATAACTCTGAGGCAATGAGCTAATAGCACATTTTCTAAAGTACTGCTCCTCAGCTATAAGCTGTTTCCTGTGACCGTTGCTGTGTTCATCGCCCATACATAAATTTGGCTGTTGTGTCACAGTGAGACAGCGGAGCACAGTAATTCCCCATGTTCTATTTTCATGCAAATGAATGATTCATAGTGTTTACTGACTCATTTGTCATGTATATAGAGTATATCTCATTTTTTTGTATGAAAATGAAGGTGTCTGGTATGGCTCAGCCATCTGTTATCGGTTCCTGTCTTGATTCACTGTGGTGGAAGATCCTTGTACTTGGTTACAGAACTCTTTCGGTTAGCACAGTATGCATTACTTCCATCAGCAGTTATAATCTGTCAGTACTAGTTTGCTTTTATTTCCTAATTCTTTTTTTTTTTCCAGTGCTGTTATGTAGCCATAGTCTGTTACACACTGCATCAGGTCTGCAGGTACAGCAGGAACAGTGGTACAATTCTGGTATGGATAGCCTGCGTTTGCTCAAACATAAGGTGTAGCCAGCAAGATGTTCAGTGCTTCATTTGCACATATACCACACACCCGGATCCTTTTAGGTATGAAGTTGTTTATGCAACTACTCCTGTGAGTTTGATCATGTTTATGAATTCTGTAGGGCTCTGGTATGTGGCTTTTAATTATGTACCAGCACTACATGATTGCATAAATGCGTTATGATATCCACTTATTTATATTAATGTGATTCTTCTGCGTTACATGCATTGCTTATAAATAATGTTCTGAATTTACTTCCTAAGAATATTTATTTGCAACAATTGCTTAACTGTTTACTTTTACTATGTCCACAATACCTTGTAGTCTAAGTCATGCCTAAAAATGGTCCTTGGACCAGTCCACCAACCCATTTAACAAACATAAATGAATGCTGTGTAAAGTGAAAGAACAGTGGCTAAACCTTCAAGAGATTGGTAGTATATTATGATAGAAGGGGACATGAGGGGCACACAGAGAGCAGTTCTCAAAAGCCATTATATGGCACTTGGGAGGCCAAGCCTTGAGTATTGTATGTAATTCTGAGTATGCTGGAAGGGATCTAAAGAAAGGTTGCTTTGAGAGAATGCCCTTTTTAGTACAAGGATGTGTTAAGAAAAATTAGTTTGTTTTCTGTAGGTAACATGACAGAAACTGAAATGTGCTCTAAACATATAAGATGTTAGCGGGTGGGCTAATGGGATCATCTTAAGATTCACTGGCAGGCAGGCTAGGAAGAGTCATTCAGGTTATTAAAGTGTTATAGTTTTAACACCAATATGAGAGAGAGAGAATTTCTTGTTTGAGAAAATGGTGTTTGCAGAGACTGCATTTCTTATGAAGATGATAGATCAGATGCCCTTAGCTATTTGTTTCTAGGATGATTTCATGTGTTCATTATACATCTCCAGCAAGCAAAGGTGAAGTAAGGGCTATGAACATTGAAATCGCTGTGCACCTTATCAATATATCAGCAATGGAGCAAAGCTAACCAACTAATAAATAGCTATTCCTTTAACTAGTTTGTACAGACCATATTGTTGCACTGAACATTAGATCAGGCATCCCTACAAAGTAAAACAGTTAGTCTCAGAACAACTAACATGGACCTCTGATTGGCAACATACATTGTAATAACTGCAGTTATATTAACCATGAAATTATAAATGTATTCCTGCTTCAGAAAGCTTTACTTTCTGGTTTAGTTTCTGGCTCAGTGCCTTGTTTGTGGATTGCATGTATTTTCTGTGTGCCTGTGTGGGTTTTCATTGTGTACTATGGTTCCCTCCCATGTTTGAAAGATTAGGTGAAAAGTCCTCAAACTGTCATTAAGTGCATGTGTACAGTAAGAGTAGAGTGAGTGTGTGTGTGTGTGTGTGTGTGTGTGTGTGTGTGTGTGTGTGTGTGTGTGTGTGTGTGTGTGTGTGTGTGTGTTTGTAATTTAGGACTGGCTCAGTTCTTACATCCGGGATAGTCTCTGACTCCTTGGAAACTCTGAATATGAAAAAAAAAACAAATGTTAGAAAATTAATGAAAATAAACAAAGTTAAATAGCAGAACATGAAAGAACAGCTACTTACGGTCACATGCTGTTTTACAAGATGAATAATGTGAGTGGTGTTATGTGTCTGGTTAGTGAGAACAGTATTGTCAGTTTGTTTTGAATGTTAGTAACAGTATTGTGCCAGTTTGTTTTGAATGTTAGTATGTATAATATTCTGTATCTGTACATGTGTGCATGTTGTGGCAGTGAATGAATGTGCAATAAGCATTTTGACTGGTGATGTGTATTTTGGTCTTCAGAAAGCACAAAGCTGATAGGCCCCTTCCTTCATACCCCTGACAGCACAGTGCATAGAACATTAGTGCTGATAGTTGCATTAGCTATAATCATACCTCTCAACCTGGAAACATCAGAAATCTGGACAAAGGCCTGTGAAAAATAGGTGCAGATCTGTACGCTGATTAACATACAATTTGCATACATAATTATGTAACCCCATCCACTCCCATGGAATTATGGGATACCAACTTTCAAATGCACTGAATGAATATAACGTTAAACACCACAATAACCTCTTGCCTCTCTGTAAATGTAACATTACTGTCACAGAGGAAACTCTGTGCAAACACCTGTAGATATGTCTTTTATTTAAAAATGAGCAAAAATTTATTTCATCAAGTTAAACAAAATTCAAATGGTTAAGCGCTTTCACCCACTGTATGTGGGCTTCATCAGAACAATGTTAACAGCTGTGACAAACATTTAAATAACTTTTTAGGTGCCAAAAATTCAAAAATGGTCTGCCCTTAAAGTGATATCACTAAATGTATGTCTTTATATATTTGTCCTATGTTACACTTTTAAAATAAATTAATACACAATATACTGAAAATATATATGCCTAAAAATGTATATTAATTTTTTACTTGCTATTGTAGAGTTATAATTCTCTATTTAAATCCTAATATATACGTACATTCTAAATATATGAAAAAAATTTGTTATACAAAAATATGACAAAATATAAAAAAATATAAAAAAAATATATATAAAATAATATATATAAAAATGTATTATAGTTATTTTATTAAGTAGGTTTCATCATATGAATTGTCAATATGTTTACAGAATTGTACAACAGTTATTTAATGTATATAAGTGTCTTTTATATAATCAATATAACCATTTGAACTTTGTTTAACTTGATGAAATAAATTTTAGCTCGTTTTTAAATAAAAGACATATCTACAGGTGTTTGCACAGCATTTCCTCTGTGACAGTAACTTTACATTTATGGAGAGGCAAGAACTTTCAAACACAGACTGAAGAACAGACAACCAAAATATGGCCCCAACCCAGAGTCCCCCTACAGCCATTCCAATGTCCCATTACTTGGCTATTTCATCCCGTTTACCACAAACACAGTAATGTGCATACTGCTTTACTTCTACAATGATTATTCGGATTTTATTTTACATTTTATAACACAAACACTAATAGACAACTGGCCATCTGCTAAACAAAGCAATACAGTCTCATAATGAAAATAGACTTAGCACTAAAACTTTTCTGCCCTTGATACCCACATTCATTGAAACAGCATTGAAACCCACATCTGGCTAGTGTCGGATAAAGATTACCTTTGGACTATTTTCAAATCATAGACCCCTTGCACACGAAACATACATGTTCTTTGATACACCTTCCTAACTGTATTAAATTATATTCCTTGTATAATACAGCAGATTTGTTAGAGCCCGTTTTAAATTTATTGTTTTGAACATTTTTCCAGTAAGCAATGAAACAAAATGCATGAACCAATAATGACAAAACTGCCCAATTCAGAACATTTCCATCATAAAAAGTCTACTCAAAATTCTACAGTCCACCAGTATCAGTAAATATGCACAATCTCTGCTGAAGTAAAACTCATCTAAATAATTCCACATTAAAGAGATCTGTAACTAATGAAGATGTTACTGCTAACAAACAACTTCATATTGTGTTTCATCTACAAGTAAAGTACCTGTATGTCTTTGCATCATGGGAGGAAACCAGAGCACCCAAAGGAAATGCACACAAAATTCAGGGAGGACATGCAGACTCAACACAGAACAGAAGGCACTTTTCAGACGAGAATCAAACCAAAGAACCTCTTACTGTGAGGCAACAACACTACCACTGCACCATACAAAAGTAAGAGCCAAACATTCCAGACATTTTGTGAAAATTTGTACAGTTGAGAGCTATATCTTCTTCAATCAGAAATGGTGGTATGGGTAGAGAACTCAGGCTCTTGCTTCTTGTACCTAAGGTGCAGAGTTTGAGCCTGAGTAACCCTAACCACCAGGTATTCCTAACTGGGGCATTTCACACACACAAATTTGCTACAGTGCATAAGATCATGCTACCACTTAAGTCTCTTCTCCTTCCCCCATGATCAGCAATTAAAACTGAGGGTTCCAAAAGGCAAATTAATGGGATCTTGTAGAGGGATGTAATGCACTAGGCAGCCAAATGCGTCAGACTTAAAAGAGTCAAGATAGATACTAGTAAGTGTCGTGATATTTATGTTAGATAGGCAGGTTGGATTTTTTTTTGTTTGCATCGAACTGTGTCATATTGCTCATTTCTGAATCTTACCTTAAGAGTATAATATTTTATTTTAGTGTTTACTAACCCAATCAAGTAACACTACTTGCATGCCCCCTCTCACTTGAAAATGGCAATGGAAATGTTATTATGGTTTGTTTTCTCTTCTATTATTGTCTATGTACTTAAGTCACACTTTAAGATGTTGCATCTAATGAAGAGGTTTAAAAAGTAAAATAAGTAAACAGAAGAAAGAATCAAACTTGGGTCTGTTTTCTGGATACTCAAGTGATGTCTTCCATGGCTTATTAACTAAAGCTGTAAATTACCTTATCTCATCTTTCATCTGCTGTTGGACTGTTATTATTTGTCAATGTGTTGGTTAGGTGGGAGGGCTGTTGCCATAGCAGCTTGCTCCAGCATAACATTATTACTAATCCACAATAGTGGAGGTCTGTAGTTAGGATCTTTCATCTAGGGTGTTCTGCAAGGCAGAATGGTTTTCATATACACAATAAGAGCAGTCCCTGCAAATCACAAAAATACAAAATCATTGAATGTTCTTTTCCTTTTTTTCCACAGAAGACTATATAAAATGCTTCACATGAAAGTAAACAACAAGCAGCAATAAAGAACAAAAGAAATACTAATAATTTCCATGGAAGCGGGGAATAATTGGCACAGGAGTTAATTAACAGAAACTATTAATACATAAATAAAGAATACAATGCATTATGTACGACAAACCTGCTGCTACTGGAGCGTATATGTGATTAAGCATTTATACATTAATAAGAGGAGTTGACAATACTAGTATTCAACCACTTCTATAGAGCCATAAAATAAAAACATAGAAACCAAAGTGTTGTTGTAACATCGCTACTTCTCTATGGTACACAGAGATACACACTTCAAAGGTAGATAAAAGCAGTTTGTCCCTTCAGTCCACTCTTATCCATGTCTGATGTAAACTGGCTGATTTCAGTTATTGAACAGACTACATTCAGCTATATCAACCAGAATTATATTGCATGTGTATGTAAATGTTTATATCGTTTTTGCTTAAATCCCAGCACATTCAACCGTCTCTTTCAGAAACTCACACATGCACACCTAAAAGGCACTAACAGCAGAAGCATAACTACAGCTAAATATGATTGAAATTGAATACTAAAACAAGATTAAATAAGACTGAATGCAGCAACAACTAGATAAATGTGTAGCAAACTCAGCCAGCAATGGCAAAACTAAAACATCTAAATCAGACTGAATGCAGCAACGGCAACTCAATAAATGTGTAGCAAACCCGACCAGCAGCGGTCAAACTAAAACATTTAAATAAGACTGAATGCAGCAATGGCAACTTAATAAATATGTAGCAAACTTGGCCAGCAACAGTCAAGTTAAAACATCTAAATAAGACTGAATGCAGCAATGGCAACTTAATAAATTTGTAGCAAACTCGGCCAGCAATGGTCAAACTAAAACATCTAAATAAGACTGAATGCAGCAACAGCAACTTAATAAAGGAGGTCTATCAACAGAATGATTATAAGACTAGATGTGCTTTTTACTAGGATACTAGAGGGTCTGCCTGTGAGAAGAGTACCTAGTCAGGTCAGATGTCTTACTTTTGCAACTATATCTCCATAACTCAGCGATGGCATGTGTGACTAGGATAACATATATGCTCCCCTCATATACATAGACATAGCTGTATACAGTAGCTCTGCACACTGTCTTTAAATGACAGTAAACATTGCATCTGAAGCCTGTACTCCCTCTGGTTACATCTGGACAAATGATGAAGAAAGTATATTTATACCCAATTATATAGATTCAATAGCCATTTTCTTTGTATAATAATGTTGCAAGATTACTTTTATTTATTTTTTTATTTTTATTTGACATTTGTTTACCGGGAATGTCCGACTGGGTTAGAGGTCCATTTTCAGCGGAGGCCTGGGGAGAAAAGCTCCAAGAACAATACAAAGATCTAAAGATACACAGGTCAAATAATTACCAAATAAGACATTTTGATAATGAATAATAGTTATACAGATAAACATAACAAGCACTGAAATTGTAATACAGCATACAATGTAGTAACTAATACAGAAATATATTTACAAAAGTTTTTAAGAAGGTTTATGAATAATAAAAAACACTTAGGTGTTAAGTTTCTATACATTAAAGTAATTTAGTTGCAAGAAGGAAGTGAAAGCTAGGGAAGAGTGGAAGTGTCATGATCAGCCAGGAGCTATGCATGGGCAGAGCCAGTTGCTGGATTGAGGTTCTTTCAGGAGATATTTAAAGTTGGATGGGTTTTTGGTATTTATGATTTGTTGAGGTATGGTGTTCCATATTTTGGCTATTTTATTAGAGTATAGAGAGTCTCCGAAGCTGTTGTTTGATTTAGTGATTTTCAATAGAGATTTATTTGAAAGTCTCAGGGTTCTATTATTGTAGTAGGGCTGAACTAGATTTTGTAGAGCTGGACATTTACTGAGTTGGTATATTAAGGTATAGACAGTTGTTATTTGAGTAAGGGAGAGTGAGTTGGGTAGCGCTAGCCATTTTAGTTGACATAGAGCAGTACAGTGGTGGGATCTTAATGGGGAGCTTGTGGCGAATCTGGCAATTTTGTTGTAATAGCTCTCTAGTCTGGTTAGATCTGTTTTTTTTTTTTTTTAGATTTGTGAGTATGGGAGAAGAGTAAATTATACTGGATAGTTATCATGTCTTTGCGATTGATTGTCTGGTTGAGTTTGTAAGGAATGGCTTCGCTCTGTAAACTCAGCTTAGTTTTATGTGGGTTTTCTTGATGACGTGCTAGATGTTTGCCGAATTTTAGGTTGTTATCGATGATAATGCCAAGAAGTTTACTGTGTGAGACTGGTTAAATTTTGGTTTTATTTGATGAGTGGATAAGAAAGGGGGAGGTGCAGTCAATGGATTTGTTATTAGAGAAGATCATTAGTTTGGTTTTGCTAGGGTTAAGACTTAGTTTGTATTTTGTGAGAAAGGATTCAATAGCTGTGAAGGATTTTTGGGTTATATCTTGGAGTTGTGGTAGTGAGGGTGCACTGCAGATAAGAGAGGAGTCATCTGCATATTGGACTATGGTGCAATTTTAGTGGCAGTGTAGAGTTCGTTGGTAAATATCATAAAGAGGAGTGGTTCCTTGTGGGACATCAACAGTGACGGGTAGTAGAGGAGAGATGTCCTTTTGCCATCCATCAGCTTGTTGGAGATCAGAGAGGTAATTTTGAAACCATGCTATGTTTTTTTTTATTCAGGTTAGAGATGTGAGTTCATTAATTCGAATGTTGTGGGAAATGGTATCAAAAGCTTTGGACATATTTAGGAAGGTAGCGGAAACTCGGTGTCCATTATATTTCAGATGGTTTATTGTATTGGTAACACTTAGTGGGGCAGTTGTGGTGGTATGACTGGGATGGAATCCACATTGAGTGTTAGCTAGTAGGCTTTTTGTATAGTAAGTAATCCATAAGTTGCAAGTGAATACATTTTTCTAAAGTTTTGGAAAGTGGAGATAAAATAGCGACAAGACTATTATGACACAATTTATCTATTTAGGATGAAAGATACAAGCCCTCCATTGTTGCCTCAGTGTTTACTGCCTTCTACTTATATTTTTTAAACTAAATTGCCACTGTAGCTGCAGCAAAATGTCAAATCCTTCTAAGCATCAGGACGTTATATCCAATGAAAAATATATGGCTGTATACAGTAATTAATGTAAAAGTTGGTTTGCTATCACACAATCTTTAACCTCAAAATCATAAAACCATAATATCAAAAGACAAAAATACTGAAGACCACAATGTCTAAAAATCTCTAACACTGAATGCCCTACCAATCTGAGCTTAGAAAGTAGGACTAACATGGGCCCTGGAGGGATATGGACTCAGGAATGAGTGCTAATATGAGTCCTCTTGAGGGGTACGTTGAGGAGTTTGATATTGTGGGCCTCATCATTTTGGTCTTTCGATATTATGTTCTCAGGATTTTGATTTTCACGATTTTGTGATTCAGGATTGTGATAGTAAACCATAATACATTTGTATGCTCTTTTGATTTTTGCTTATTATCTCTGCATGTAGAAAAATGTATGTATTATACAGAGATTGGAAATGTTCTCCCTAGATCATAATGGATTCCACCAAGCACAGCTAGCCTGGTCAACAAAAATGAAATAAAAATAATAATTTTAAGAACTAGAAATCCTTTGTATGTATTGACAATATAGTCTGCTCTGCAAATTCTCATATTTTGGTAAGAAATATTCTACTTCTGGATATCTGAAAAAGATTCTACCCTAGTTTACAAGTGTCTGAGCAGAACAAAATCCAATGACTGGGCAGACTTTCTCCATGGGCTCTAAGATGGTTGGTCGATGTTTCAGTGGGATGTTAGCATATCTTTTCAGTTAATCAATGGAAACTGAAAATGATGCTACTAGAGGGGAAAAGGACAACAGTGATATTTTTCTATGTTGAGACCGAAGTAAGGACTTGGTTAATTATTACATAGTCAGCCTCAACTCTTGGGGTAGGGACATGTTTAGAGGTGATCTTGAGAAAAAAGCTAATAGATTATTGAGAGAAAATAGATTCAAGCTGCAAACCAGCACTGATTTACAGTAAAAAAAAAAAACATTTTGCCAGACTAATATACTCCACTTAATGCCACACTAATATAGCTGGACAAAGGGAAGCCATTGATATCAGATTTCTGCCTTAAGCAAGTCATTCACTTCTGTATCACATAAAGCTGGTAGCCAAATTTAGGGTAATGGGGAAGGGTTCTAAATGGTACAATGGGAAGTAAACTGCCTCAGTGGAAGAAAGGAGAGCCTGGTGGTTAGTGGAATGTTATTATATGAAAGTGAATGGTGTGTACAGCTGTGTCTCTCTTGGGTCTATATTACATGATCAAACAGTCAAATGTTCAAATGCGTAATAATCGATCCTTAAATATCGAACCATCAGAATGTCGAATGGTTCAATGGAGATCTTCGTACAGTACGGACTTGGAAGTTTTCCATTGTCTGCACTGTATTGCGATCTCAGAGTTGGTATATTTAAGTAGTGGGGGGGTGGGGGGTGCAGGGGGGCTTGCCCCCCTGCTTAGAGTGTTTTAATGGTTTGTTTGGGTGTTTTTTTTTTCTTTTTGTCGTTCGACATTATGGCGTTTTGATATTTAGGGGTAGATTATTACGTGTTCGTACATTTGACTGTTTGATCACGTAATACAGACCCTCTCTCTTTGGGATCTGTCAAATCCAATATCTTTCTGATGGATTAAACTAGTAATTCAATATAAACATATCCATAAATGAGACAAAAACAAGCAACAGAGGTATGTGATGGAATGACTGAACTAAGAAGAGAGCCAAAAAGTTATAATTATGACTTGCCCAAACAACTACTCCACTCTTCCGTGTTTAAAGGTATTGCAGGTATTACATGTCATTTGCTGTAGGATTTTAAATGTGTATGAATTTGGTCACCTGAGGTTGAATTCATAACCTGAAGTGTCCACTCTTTTTTGTCCACCTCCCTTAAACCAACATTAGCTTACTGGCATTGAGTGACTCTTTTTCTTTAGGTCCTTTTGTTATACCGTAGTGGAGCCAATAGTGGCATTAGTCTTTTGTCTTGTCTTCAGTGACTGACAGGGGATAGTTGAATGCTCCCACCTTGTATTACCTATTGCTTAAGCTGGGCACAGTTTAGGCTAACCACCACAGCAAGATTCATCCTGATAAGTAAGTCTAGTTGTTGATTCACAAGCATGAGAAAGGTATGACCTGTTTAAAGCATGTTTTTTTTGCAGTGTGGCAAAACCTTCTGGGTATCCTCACTTGGGGAGGCTTTGTCTCTCATCCCTTATATACTCTTACTTATATACCTTAATGCCAAAAGTGTACACCCTTAAGAAAAAAGTGAAACACTATCCCCAATCCTTAAAGTGCCTATCATGTAATAACACTGCAAGTAATAACTTTTTAAATATCTGCTTGTATATTTATTACTCTTTTTTACTTATGTATGAAGCCTGTTTCTAATTCATTATGAGTCATGTGTGCCTATTAACTGAAGATGATGGCATTGCCAGTGGGTGGATGGATTGAGGTTAGGATCCCTCCTGTGTACTCTGTTGGCGAACTTGAACATTGTTCTCCTGTAGACTAACAAGTGGAGGTCTTTTCTAAAAAGGACTCTGAGACCACAGATGTTCTGGTTTTGAGGCAGGCAGGAGTGATGGGTTTTCCTTTTGGCCAGCTCTCTTTAGATGACATGACTTTAATAGAAACCTCACATATGATAAAGTCTTCCTTGGTATAGCTGGTCCTTCCCTTAGCTTTTGTTAAAAGGGTAGTGAATCAGTTGATGTGGAGATGATGCCAGCCTTCAGTAACGCTTTTACCCATAAGGCAGCTCAGTGTCTATGTGTATCTTTATTTGGCTGGCTCACCTGCCTTTGGTTCTTGTGCTGACGTTTCTAGATCTGGTGCATTTCCATGCTGATATGCTTTTTGTTGGGGTTTTTATCACCTGATGCCATGGAAAGTGAAGTCCTATAGTAAAAGTGAGCAAGGCTCCCACTGCCTAACTCTGACATTAGTAAATTAGTACAGATGTCCATTTTGTCTTTTCGGAATGGCTGATTTCACATAGTAAAATTACATATCATGTTCTTGCCATTTTTATTTTTTCACTTTCCATTGAACCACCAACACATTTTTTGCTTTGTATCTTTTAATGTTTGGCTCAGGATGACTACACTACAACTGTCAAAATCACCAAAACTGTAACGGAACCTCATTAAAAATTAAAATGTGTGCACTTCGAATGTATGTATTACATTCAGCAAGCAACTGTTCCTGGTCTATACCAGTCCTTATACCAGTCAGTGCGTGTGTGTGTGTGTGTGTGTGTGTGTGTGTGTGTGTGTGTGTGTGTGTGTGTCTGTGTGTCTGTGTGTGCACACGTGTGCATGAGCGCTCAAGTATGCATATATGGGTCTACTTTGTTTCGTTGAATCTCATTTCACTGAATTTCATTTCACCCTGACCACTTCGCTGAAAATTCAAATTACTGAAAGCCCACTTCACTGAATCTCATTTCACTGAGCTGCAGTTAGTATATATGGCACTGTGTAGAGTACTGTAAGGCAAGTAAAAGGTATATTCCCTTTCCCCACTGTACTGCGATCCTGGAGTTAGTATATATAGTTAGGGGAGGTTGGGGGGGCATAGCCCTCACTTAGTTTGAGTACATATTGTCTTCTGGAGAGAGTTAATCATTGGTGTTGCAACTATGCATGTTTATTGTTTAAAATGTATTGTTTTGAAGTTTTTGATAAAATACAACATAAAACAAACAAGGTGAGGGGCTACTTCCCCCACACCCCCCAATGTGTGGGGTTATGCCCCCCAAAACTATATATACTAACTCCAGGATCACACTACAGTGGGGAAAAGGGCATATACCTTTTACTTGCCTTACAGTACTCCACACAGTGCCATATATACTAAGTTCACTTCAGTGAAATGAGATTCAGTGAAATGAGCTTTCAGTAATTTCTGTTTTCAGCGATGTGATCAGGGTGAAAAGAAATTCAGTGAAATGATATATGTGTGTGTGTGTGTGTGTGTGTGTGTATGTGTGTGTGTGTGTGTGTGTGTGTGTGGGTGTGTGTGTGTATATATATATATATATATATATATATATATATATATATATATATACACACACATATATATGGGTCTACTTTTGAAAAACCAAAAGACTGAATCCCAAAGGACAGAAAACTGAAAATTCAACATACTGAATGATGAAATTTGCCCCTTCTCCAGTGTTGTGCGATCTTGAAGTTGGTATATATAGTTAGCAGGAGGGATGGAGGGGTCACAGTCCCCCACATAAGGAGGTGCAGGGAGACTTGCCCCCTGCATTAAAAATGTGTTCAGTATTTTGAATTTTCAGTCTTTCAGGATTCAGTCTTTTGGTTTGTCAGATTCCTGAAGTAGATCTATATATTATATATATATATATATATATATATATATATATATATATATATATATATAAAAACTGATAATCATGATAAATTGAAATGAATCATACTAATTCTTTAAAAGATCTTTTTTATAAGTAAAACCGGCATATTTTAACCTTCCTATGACCTTCATGGTTGAAGTTGTTAGTAAGCCATGAGTATGTATTCCACATTTTGCCCATTTGTTCCACCTTATGAAGGCTAGTGTTCCTTATTTTGGAGATGGAAGGTTGAGAGCTATGTCTGTATGTTTTAAGATCAATAACGTAAGCATCCATTGATTCCTGTATGCCTTGATTTCTAGTGATAAATAAATGCCTTACATGTATTAGTTTCTTCTTTGGTTTGCAGTAAGACAGAAATTTTCTCTCTGTATTACTCTGTAAAGGTAATGCTACTAATACCTTTATTACTTCCTGACTTGTGACATGATGGAACATTGCTCACTGTATTTTTTCCATTTTTTTCACAAGTTCATTTGCAGAGAGATACGATTCAAAACATTGAATCCAGAGCTTCCATTTTTCAGAAGGAGAATCCTCTATAGTTCAGAGATGATGGTTGTAGTGTCAACTTGAACCAGAAACTGAAGAAATGCATCTGGTTTATGAGGTGCGTCTTTATTTATAGCTCTTCTTTTCAGTTACTTATTCATTTTTCTAATGATGCTTAGTTATAAGCACGTAAATAAACTTACGATTTAAATTATGTTAGAGATTTAGCAGAGCATGAAAATGAAATAAAACTTACAGGCATGGTATTTGAAACTTGGTTGGCCATGTTTGCCATTTTTATCCTACAGTTCATGCTAATGCAGTACTGTGCCTTAAGAAAGGTTCAGTGTATGGTTAAACCCAAAAATAAGTTGCTTCTTTGTATAGCACAGTGCATTCAAAATACAACTTGTGACTGCGATTTCAAACTGCCCCTATTATGGTTTATTCATTTGATAATAATGAAGTAATGAAGGCTATGTGGGTGTGTGCGTTTGTGGCTTATGATGAAGAGGAAGTCCTCTGCTTGTTGGAAGTGTACAAGCAGCTTCAAGTTCCTTTATAGGACAGTGTCTGCAATTCAAAAAAAAAGTTATTGCTGCCAACACTATGTGGGCAATACCATAGCACCCGAAAAGACTTCAGTGACATAATGCAATTTAGAGACATGATAAAGTCACATGGAGTAGCATCTCGTAGCATATTAACCTGTTTCTGAATTGAACTATACTGTATCAACTCATGTAATGCAGTTTCACAGGCATTGCACACACACACAGACACAGACACACACAGACACACACACACACACACACACACACACACACACACACACACACACACACACACACACACACACACACACACACTGCTTCACAGTCCTTAGCTCCTGAGGTCCTCATAACTTTGTTTCTGCCACAGAAAAATGAAGGGATGTCTGTCATCAAAAGACAATGCACTTTTTTTTGCTTTGTTTCTTAAATAGCACTGTAGAATTATTTTTTGTATTCCTCTACAGTGTTATTTAGATCATGGCATATGGTTCCACAGAAGCACAGATGGCTAATTAGCATTAGCTCCCCTGGATTGCAGCACCTGTATGCAACCTTCACCAGCAACGAGGTGTAGCACTACAAACCAGAGCATTCTTAACACTGTAGTGTCACACTGATCTTTAAAATGGAAATCTGGATCATACTGAACAAACCTGCCTTAAACAGGTTTGTACATTGTGAGCCAGGTTACTGAATTACGTTTCGTGCAGAAAATCATTATTTATGTAGCTATAGAGGTTGTTAAATCATATGCATTTGGGATACCCAAGATAAAAAGGAGAATGCACAATGTCAAATTTTGTTGAGGATTATAGAAAAATAATTTCATTTATAGTTACTCTTTAACATTTCTAATAGATAACTATTACAAATACAAACTGCATGATTGCTAGTATTTGAGATATAACCAATTATGTCAAAGTAGAAAATGCATACAGAATACACTTTTTTGTGTACTAGTTTGTGCATATTTACAAAAATGCTATATTATATATTTGTCGCAGAATAAACCTAGAATTATATGTATGCATGTATGTGCAGACATATGCTAGAACAAATATCAAGCCATCCAACAATGCAAACTTGCTTTATCCCTATATTGTATATTTGACAGTACAAGAGGTGGAGATTAAATTTAGCAACAAAGGAATACAAGTATCTACTTCTGTCTCTAAGACTTGACACTTTCTACCCTTTCTTTATGCCAAGTAGTACAGTTGTGGTTTTGTATATATATATCAGTATCTGAATAAGGCATTATTGATGATTAAGCAGGGTCGCAGAGATAAGCTATTTTAAATTATGTCAGCTATGTACCCACATGTTGCCCAGAGTTGGGCACATCTTTCTTAACTCCTACAGCAGAGTTTTTTTTTTAATCTATTTCATACTTTTTATCCTAGTTTTACTCCAGTATAAACTAGCAAAGCAAGCCAGAAGAAGGTTACAGCAGCATGTCTGTTGAGCTGGGCAGTAGGAGTGGGGTTACCATTGATGCTTCTGTGACATTTTTCTGTTGTGGATTATTTTAACTTTAAATAAATCCATGCACTGAAAGATTTATGGCTTTGACGCAAGACTTCCAGCAGAGGTGCTTAGAGCAGTAGAGTTCAACAATAGTTAAAAGGTGTTTTTCCCTTACAGGCCATCAACCCAGAGCCCAGTAGAAAAAATATAATCCAATCTCTGTGTTAAAGTTAGGTTTATGTTGTCTGTCTGACACCTGTTCAGTTGATATCTTTGCCAGTGGGCTTTTCAGTAATGCATTGCAGTTGTCAATCCATGAAGTAAGAAACGCCTGGAGTAAATTCTCAGCAGAGGTGTACCAGAAAAGAACCTGTCCTGACAATATTGTTAAGATAATGAAGGCTGCTCTAGACAAACTGTCGTCACTTGGAGCCAAGAATGACGAATTTAATTCCCACTTTATGTATAACTTCCCAGCCTTTAGCTAGGTCTGATCCATGAGGCATGTCATTTATTGACATGAATACTCTTGAGACCTTCATGTTGAGAGCTGTTGGCAGCTACTGCTTTTAAAATGGTACAAGCTTTCTTTCAGAGAGAAACATTTCATGTAATGGATTCCTTTTACAGTTAAAAAAAAAAAACGTAAGATAATATTTGCAAGAGCAACACTTACTGTAGTCATATAATAGTTTTAAGACAAAAACAAATCTTAAGATTTTTGCGTATTCTGATTTTTTTAGTAATCACTGTATACTTATATACTTAATATTTTTAAAGGCTAAATGGCATTGTTTTTTTTCATCTTGTGCAAAAAAATTAAAAATAATTTCTCGCATGTAAAATCAGTACAAAACAGATGCTGAATCAGGTTCTTCATAATCTTTGCTATGTTTTTATTTTAATTGTTACTTCAAAGGGGAATGTGTCCATACAAATACCAATGTCGAAAACATTTCCGAACTTAACATACACAAATGATTAAAACTGCTTCTAGCACAAAGTATGAGCTCACTTATAGCTATAATATAACTTTCCTCAAAGACACAGGAAAAGAAGATTTTTTTTTTTATTTTAATATTGCACTATTGGCAGTTGTAAGTTACTGGCTATTATAGATTCATAGGTGTTTACTAGTCTAATGATCACAAGGGCCTTTTAAGTCTAGCCATGCATCCCAAATCTCTGACAAGTTCTGATACCCTTGATAAGTGTAAGCAGGTGCTTGGGAGATGAAATATTTACAAGCTAGGGCCTGGGAGATGAACCATTTACAGGATGCCTGTGTCCATTAGAGACATAGGTTACAAACAAGGGATGAATTTCCTGTTCTCCATCCAATTGTTCAAGTTGCACTTGAACTGGATTGGAGAGGAACTCTGCTTCACATGGATGGGAAGCCTGTTCCAGAGATGGGGTAATCTCTGGGATACATAACTGTCACTCCAGCAGGTCCTATATATATCACAGGCAAGGTTTAAGTCTTTAGAATGGGTAATTCTGGTGTTGTTTGTTTTGTGGATATGCGGGAGGTCCATCAGAGTGGGATCTGATAATGCCCTGCATGTCAGGCATGGATCTCCCCTCAAAAGCCTGCAGGGGACAGAATACAGGGCTAGAGCCTTGACGGAGTCTGCATAGGACATTTTACTTAAGCCTTGTATTCTTTTAGTGAGAAACCTCTGTGGACATTCCTATTGTTGGATATGCCTGGTTAGGTACATGCCAAAGGGGGCATTGTACTCAATGATAGGTCTGATGAATGCCGAATACAGAGAGCAATGACTTCCTTGGACTGAGACACCATACCTTTGTGTATAAGTTGCGCAACATAGAATGATTTCCTCACTACTGTAGACATGTGATGGTCAAAGGCTAGATTAACATCTATGTGTGTCCCTAAGTCCCTGACTACTGGGTCAAATCTAAGAGATGTGTTGTCAATATGATAGTTACCAGGGGGTGGATGACTTCCTGAAGGGTACTATTATGCATTTCTTTTTTTCTCCCCTAATAAACATTTTTATTAAATTATCATGTATGACATAGGCAATCTTACATTTATATAAATGAAAAACAAACAACATTGACACCACTTTAGTTGCAGACATTATACATCACTTATAATCTATCCAGTCATTGTCAGTTAAGCAGTATATGGCTTATTCCAATTCTGCCTCTTAAATCTCGTTCCTTCTCTGCATATATTGCTCCCACAATTCCCATTTTTTTCTATGTAGTTTGCTCCATCACTTTTCTAAAGATCCCAATTCCAGTTGTTTTATTTCTGTTACTATATTCACTACTTCTAGTAAAGTTGGTCTAGACTTTGATTTCCATTTTCTAGTAATTACCTTTTTAGCAGTAACCATAAGTAGACTCTGCAAGGCTTTACTATATCTATGTAATTCTGATTCTGTATCATAACTCAAAAAAATATTCTCCCAAGTTAATCCAATCCACTCACCCAACATCTCCTATAGAGTGTTTTGCAGGGAATCCGTAAAGTCTGCCAGCTCATTACACTCTTAATAAATATGTTCCCAGCCACCTCTTTCTTGTCTGTCACACCTCCAACATTTGTTATCCACCTGAGGAAAAATTCTTTGGAGTCTACTTGGGGTATAAAAATACCTATGTAAACACTGCCAGGCAAAGATCCTAAATCTTCTAGACTTTGTTGCATATTTGGGAGCTAGACATATATCCCCCATTGTCTCTTTGTGAATTGCTTAACCAATCTTTCTTCCGATTCCTTTCTAAGCTCCTCTGATTCATTCTTATAATTATCATGCAATATTTTATATGCTCTACTAATTATTCCTTTTTTAAAGGCAGCTTCTGTTCTAGATTCTATTATAAACTCTACTAGTCCTGGTCTTTCATTTAGGACTCCCCTATTTCTTACCCTTTGCTTATGCTCTCATATTAATCCTTGATAGGGAAAGTGATCTCTAACCTGGAGTCCAAATAAATTCTTGGCCTCGTCCCTTTCGATTACCTTTCCCATTCAAGTTATTTGCTCCCAATACCTTGGTTCCTTTGGCGGCTTTATCCAATAAATTCCAGCCCCCTCTTGCCTATTATCTGTATCTCTAATCACAGTCACCCCTATTGGCAGAATAAATTTTCTCCATTCTCATGCTGGTTTAGTTTTTAGAATACTTCCTGCTGTTTTATGAATACTGTGTATGATTTCTGTTGGTCTCCTTAAGAGTGTGTATCCAAAATCCCAATCTCTCCTTACTTGTGAGCTTCCCCCCTGTATCATCATCATTTCTTTACACTTTGAATTTTAGCTTTCTGCTTGTCCTATGTACAAGAGCCTTAACTGTGTTGCTCTAAAATACCACCTCAAATTGGGTAATCCTAGTCTACCTTGTTCTATTGGAAAAATCAGCTTATCCCACTTGACCCTTGCTGTCTTACTTTTATGCATTTCTTGGCATTTACCTTTAGTCCATGGCTCTGACAACAGTTGTTTGTCTGTGTCAGCCCCTCCTGGAGAACATTTGTGTCAGTGTGGGATTCAATGACAGCTCCTAATTTGCAATCATCTGCAGATTTAGTCAGCCAGAGACCCCTGACATTGGCCGTGACTTCAAAGAAGTAAATGTCAAAAAGGGGCAGTCCATGGCCTGATCTCTGAGGGACTCCACTTGTGACTGGCTTCTTTGTAGAGGTGGACTCCCCGATTCTAACTTCTTGGGTCCTGTCTTTGAGCCAGTTTTATCCACCAGCTGACATATGAGTTGGTACCTAACCTTTTCAGTTTGTCAGCAATGCCCGATTGGGATATTGTGTCAAATGCCTTGGCCAGGTCAAGGTATGCAGTTAAACCATTTTGCCCTCATCCATTGCTTTGGTGATCTCAAAAAAGTCCACCAGGTTGAGTAGGCATTATCTGCCCTTGACAAAACCAAACTGAGTTGGATCCAGTGTCTGGAGGTTTACTATATCACTATTGATCATTTCCATGATATTTCTTACCATGGCTTTACATATAAGACTAGTGAGACTTACTGGTCTGTAGTTTCCAGGATGTGTAGATGGCCCACCTTTGTGCAGAGGGATGATTGTAGCTGTTCTCCATTCATGAGGCACAAAGCCTGTTTGGAGGCTATAGTTAAATAGCAATTCCAGAAACTCTGATAGGTCATGTTTCAGGATCTGTTCCCTAGTGATAGCAGGGGGAGTTTTATTTGATGGTATTTTCTGAGGAAAGGTTAAGGGGCAGAGAGGGATAAAGTTGTAGCTGAATTTATCGGCCAGTAGGTTTGCTATATCTTCTGGCTCAGTATAGGTGGCTCCATGTACAATGCGCTCTGCACACAATTGTGTATTGCCTTTGAGGTTGTGGACATAGCTAAAGAATGCCTTGTGGTTGTCCTTGGCCTGGGAGGCCAAATTCACCTTAAATTTGACTTTGGTAGACTTTATTTGTCCTCTGAGATGTTTGTTTAGTTTGATTTGAGTGCTTTTATCCTGCTGGGAGCTGCACCTCATAATTTTTGCCATGATTTTTCTTCCTTCTGTTATACACCCTTACATCCTATTGATTTTGTGATTCCACCAGGGTGGCTTGTTTATTGAGTTAGTTCTGTACTTCTTCCTTGTGGGTACAGCTGCCTCTATGCAGCTACTAACATACTTTTACAGGGTTTCTGTGCAAAGTTCCGTATAGGCAGTAGTACTCTCAGTGTTTATGGGGGCTTGACATTTTTCCAGGTTATCACTTAACAGCAAGAGGTTAGCCTTAGTGTAGTTCCTGAATATTTCAGATTTAACTAGGGGTCCAGGTTTTATTTTTACTTCAAAGGAGACCATTTTGTGGTCTGACCTAACCAGGGAAGACATTACAGTAAGGGGTGTGCAGCACTCTCCCATATTAGTGAGGACCAGATCCAATATGACTGCAACCCTGGTTGGTGTATTGACTATCTGGTTCAGGGAGTTTGTGTTTAAAAAATCCAGGAATCTCTGTGCCTGTGCAATTTGCAATTGTTAATAGTGGTGTAATTAAAGTCGCCCATGAATATGGTATTGGGTTGGATGGTTAATGTTTCTAATAAGTTTAAATACATGATATGGGTTTCCTGGGTCATAGAGGGGGACCTGCTGGGAAGGAAGTGATATTGGATTTTGCCTATGGTGATTTGTACATAGCATTGCCCTGTTCAACCAGCCTTGAGGTATATTTGTTTTTGATGTAAATAGAGACACCTCTACCTTTAGTCTCTGCCTGTGAAGTATCTGGCCTTAATGTATGAAAGGCAGTATGACCTTACACTGCTGGTGTGCTCTCTGCAGCTCTAATCCATGTCTCAGTGACTGCACATACACCAACATTCTCTAGGGTGAAGAGAGCTTCTAGGGAGTGGAGTTTTTTGTTTAAACTCCTAGCATTGATCAGTAATACCTTTAGATTTTCTTGGTTTTGATTTGCTATGTCAGAAGTACTTTCAGTTTGGCATTGCCTAAAAAAAGCACTATGGGGGAAGACAATGTTTTAGCTAATATTCAAAAGCCTAGAGGAGAGAGGTGCAGACCATCCCTGATCATGTCCTTCTAAGCTAACAAATATTGCACCCCCTTAGAATGACACCAGAAACTAAGCCAGTTATTAAATTCAATCATCTTTTATTCGTACTGTGCCATCTTCCTTGGAGAAGATAAAATGCTGCCCAATGCTAGGCTGGTACCAGCCTGAGACCCATATTCCGAGAGCTCCATGATATCTCTCTTCATATAATTTAGGGAGGTATGACTCAGGTCATTGACTCCCACATGGACTATGACTGAGTCATACTGGTACTTACAGTCCAATGACCTGAGTGCATACATGATGTGGCGGATCCCTGCCCCTGATAAACAACCGACTGTAACTTTCTCCTTACTCAGCTTGGTGAGAAGAACATTGATGTGTCTCACGATGGAGTCTCTAATGACCAGAATGTTGGATTGTGTGCTGGCCTGCCTTATGGGCTTAGAGGTAGAGGCTGCAAGACATGTGGCTTTATGTGTTGATGTGGAAGTTGTTTTGAAAAGAGTGCATTTGTGGCTGCTGAGGATATTTGTTATGTGTACTTTTTGTCTAGGAGGTCTTTGTGGTTTAGGAAAGTTACATTTAAGTGCCTCAGGATATGTGGGTCTATAAGACTACTTTGAATTGTGTGTGATGGGGGCAGCATGTGTAATACTGACAACCTTATTGACATTAGGAGTACTTGTATGTGAGAGATTTGCCTCCAGTGACATTGTGTAAATACATCTCTCACATACCATATCAGTTTGTTTGAGAATTAACTGGCTGTCAGTAAACATGAGGCAATTTCTGCATTGCTTCAGAATGACCATATCTACCAAGTTGGTAACGGAGATAGTGGGAAAGTTTATATCCATGGCAACAGACTCTTTTTTATTGATTAGATGGCTGTAGTGAGAATATAAAGCAATGTCAGGAGTATTTGGTTTGCAACTCTGGGGACAGTGCTTGTCACTGCATACTAATTGTTCTGTGTGCAACTAGGTATTGGAGAATTTTCAGTCTTGCTTTTACAGGAAAAATGTCACTCAAGGTGTCTGAGTCTGTACAGAGCATGACCAAACACTTGAAGAGAAACTAATACGTAGACCCTGAAAATTTAAGGATGAAGTATTTAAGCAGATATTCTGAAGTTAGAAACAAATCAAGCAGTACTTACTGAAAACAAATAATTAGCTTGTCAAGAATGATGAAAAGAAGGGAATCACATGAATGACTATTGCTTGGCTACTACTAGTGCTGGTGTCACCACAGCCTTACTCTGCTGGGATACAATGCTCCTTTGCTTCTTCTCTCACCAGAATCAAAATGTTAGCACCAATCCCAAGATGAGAAGCAAGCCACAGCTTGTTTGGTGATCCACAGTGTTATCACAGGTGATGCAAGGGTCTGTAAGCTAGTTTTAGCCTTTTCCTAGCAGATGCCTTGAATAGCAACCAGACCAGTCAGGAACATTAAGCACAGACACTCACTGTCCAACCAGAAACAGTCAGGAATCAATGCATTCTGCTCCCTCTCTCTCTAGGAGCAGAATATAAGCACAAATTCCAAGCTGTCGTCTATGAAGCAGTTATTAGGCTTTCTGGTAATCAGCAGTCTCCAGGAAATAATGTCCATGTCCTCCTTCTCTCACAAGGACAAAACAGAAGCACTAATCACAAGATAACTACTGAGAGGCAGAATGTGGGCTCTCCAATAACTGGTGGTCTTGCAATAAATGTTTAAAGGTAAGATGAAAAAATGGTTAATATTATAAACACTGCAGTGTGCACTAAGCAGTTAGATATGAAAAAGGGGGTAACTAAAGTTTCTGCTGTCTAAGTGGAGAGCCACTCATTTTGAAGGAGCAAAATAGATTGAGAGGGGTGGGCACTTTTGTTTTCTGGCTCTATGGAATATAATGGGATGGATTATAAATTTAAATAGTTGACAGGGTGGGTGATTTCACAAAATGGTAATGTTGTGCTTACAACAGCCAGTGAAAGGGGAGAGTGAAGCAGATATGTGGTCAAATTAACATAAGGGGCAGGCAACTAGGAAGACAGTTGTGTTTAAGAGCACAACAGCAACAGGGTGGGAGGGTGAGAAAAATTCTGTGTGACTCACAAAAGATACAGCTATAGTCCCTTCCAAGTTTTAATCTGCATTTCAAAGCAGAATACAAGTAAACCTACTTACTCTAACAGTTTTCTTCACTTCAGTAGTTGCCACCCTTACCATCAAAAGAGAGCTGTTATTAAAGGGCAGATGGTAAGGGCGGCACGCATGATAACCAGGGAGAGGTACTTTCAGGGGGCTAATGTAACAACCTTTACAGTTATGTTTACAAACAGAGGCTATCCACATGCACTAACACTGGGAAGAGGTTAGTTAGTTTTAAACGAGAATCCGATATTTTTATTTAACCCCTATACTATGGAAGTGAACAACAAACAAGTAACAGTAAACAGTACAACAACAAAAAAAGAAAAAAAAAACACTGGACACTGAGTTTCCTATGTATTCCTCCATTCCATCACCATTTTATCAGGAACATTCTAAGAAGAGAGAACTGGGCTAATATTATGGAGGACAGACATTAAAACAATTGTTTGATTTTCACACAACATTACCTTCAGGAAGGTTTTAATTTAAAAGCCCTTTAGAAAAGAACACAAAGGTATAAAGGAATGACTACATGTGAATGACTACATGTGGGTGCTGCAAGTGTAAGCATATAGATGAAGGAGGTTCGGTACTATAAAATGGGGTGAAATACAAATTGTTAGGGGGTGTTTATGTAATTATCTAAATCAGTGGTCTACCTTGCAGCTGTATGCCCGCCTCTATCGAAGGGCGAGAGAAGAAACAACGTTTAACATAAAACAGCACTTGTACGCACATGCAATATCAGAGAGGAGACAATGCATTAGCTTTAGCTTGTAACATTAGAACATGTTGACAAAGTAGATCCATTCACAGTTTTTTAAAAGTAGAAAGTAGACCCATACTCAGGGCCGAGGGCTTGCTTTGCTGGAAAAAAAGAACTGGCAAATAGAAACGGTCAAGACATATGTTTCTTTTCCGTTATTAACTATTTTCGCTGACCTGCATTTTTAAACTCTTTTAAAACTTCTAGCCATAGAAGGATGTTGCTCTTACACTAGAATTTGACGTTATGGGATATAAAAAATATATATAGAATTCTAATATGTGATCCTACATACCCATGGGATTTTTATATATATATATATATACATACACACATATATAGCTGCATATTTTTATATTTATATTTATATATTTTTTTTTTTTTTTTTATTTATTTTTTTTTTTTTATATTTATATATATTTATATATTATCATATTGTTACATGATTTGCACACTATGTTATGTATTTTATTGTGTGTATGTGTATAGGTAGGGAGTGGACTTGGTGTGTAATGTGTGAGTAAGTCAACCAAGTTTTTAAATTACTGTTTAAACTTGTCTGAGGAAGGAAGGGATAAAAAGCCTTCGAAGTGCTTTTACATACAATAAAAGTTCTCCGTTATTTTTCAGTCCAAGTGGACAAGAGGTTTTTACAGTTTTTTTACTATCGTGTATGCTAATTTTGCTTTATTTCTGTCTTTCTCTACTTTTCTATACCCTTAAAAAAAAAAAGCTGGCTGGCCGTTAGCGTGTAACAACGTGAAAGCAGACTGCAGAATACAAGTAAAATACAATGTAAATAAAACAAATCACAGTATACAAAATAGAAGAAAGCAATAAAGTAACACAAAATACAAGAAATCAGAAGCAAACTAATCTTTCCCTCACAGCAAGCTGTGTCACATTCTTTGTGAGCATTTCCAGTAAAGCTTTGAAATGTTTTATTTTACCCCTTAAATAGAAGGTTTAGTTCCTAGCTCCACCCCTCAGTTCACATTAAACTTAACTGACCTGTTCAGACTTCTGTGTAACTCACAAGAGACACAGCTGTGGTCTCTTTTCAAGTTTTAATATGCAATTCAAAGCAGAATACAAGTAAAATACAGTGTACAGAAAACAAATCACAATTTACAAAGTAGAAGAAGGCTATAAAGTAATAGAAAATACAAGAAATGAAAAGCAAACTACCCTTTCCCCTCACAGCAAGCTGTGTCAGACTCTTGGTGAGCTTTTCCAGTAAAAGCCCCACATATAAGCTGTTGGAGCTGTTGGTAGATAGGAATTTCATGTCATTTAGCTTGCTTTGTTTCTTACCTCATGTATGATAAACTGCAATTCCTTGTGGACCCTGTATCAGGCTTCTAACCACAGTTTCCACTGACTGTTTTATATTTATCCTTCACAGCCCCATCTATATTTTTAATTTCCATGGCCTCTTTAAAATAAGTTAGACCATACATCCTCAGCCTCCTGTGTGAAAAATACTTCTCAACATTGCTCTTAATCTCTCAGGAAAGGCTATATCATGCATTCACAAATGTTTTTGAAAAAAAAAAGCAAAAAAAAAAAAAAAAACTGTGGCTGGACCAGCTTTCCCGACTTTTGTATTTATCAACTTATTCTTTTACATCACCTCCTCAGAGCGTTGTTCCTGCTTGGACTTCATTTCACGTGAGGTACTTTATTTATTTAGATTATTTACTGGGGTACTGATCCATGTAGACTAATTTTGAACTTAGCCTGGAAAAATAAAGAAGGATAAAAGAAAAGCACAAATATTAATGGAGTAGTAAACAAGGGTCTGCAGTAAGTTACTTATGTCATGTTCACTTTTTTCTTTTTTCTATGATGTATACATACAATTATTTTAATCTTTCTTCACAGATCCTCTTGGAAAGACTCTCTACCATTTTTTTCACTCTTCTCTAAAGATGTCATTAATTCTGTGACCTTGCAAAAGTGTGATTCCAGATCTTTCATGGTACATACCCACTACATAAAGATAGGAAGAATGTATTTTTTTTTCTAATGATGAATCATCTCTCACTTCTGAATTCCACAAGCTTTCATTGCTGAATTTCTCATTGACTATCTGTTTTAGGTACTTTGTTGACTTTCATTTTTTGTGTGGTCTATATTACTGTCATACCTTGTCTATAAGTTTATACTCTCTTCTTTTAACTTACAATTTTAATTGAAGTGGTAGTATTATTATTCTTTTTTTTTAACACTCATTCCCAACCAGTCTCCTAACAACCCATTCATTCCTCCATCTGGGGAAAGAGTTAGTCCACTGATTTCCCATCTAGGGCAAGAACCCTGTGGTCCATTCATTCTCTAATGGGGTGAGAGCTTATCCATCCACTTGTCCCCTGTGAGTGGTAAGAGTAACGTGCCAATAGGCCATCATTTGATGAGGAGTCCACTCTTTCCCCACCTTCATTAAAGCCACTACCCAGGAGGTCCCTAAGAATGCCACTTCCAATACCTGAGAATACCATCCTGGCTTGATATGTGGCAAGTCCCATACTAATCAAATGACTCCTATTAAAAATTCCCTAACACTCTTGCTGGGTCAGTGGTGCAATACACAGGGTGGGGTGGAGAGGCATCGGTCACTTAGTCCTAACCTTGTTCTTTCATAGGCTGCACTGCCAATGGAATTCAAGTCATCTGGGTCATATGGCTTTATCCCTCAACGTCTCAGAGTTGAGCCTGGTGACATTATCATGTCTTTTTTGCATTATATCTAACATGTCACAAATTTCGCAGTTCATTTACAGTGCCAAGTATGTTATCTTATCTACGTTATAATCTTTAACAGCTCTATTGCAGATCTGCAGCTAAAAAGAGACAAACAGCTTACTGTAGTCCTGCTGTAGTTTTTGTAGACAGTGAAGAGGACAGATCCCAGCAATGAATGAAGACTAACTTTCACCACTTTTAAGTTCCTCAGCTTCACTGTGTATTCCTTTTGTTACATTATCCATCTCATTGTACAGCCAGTCTTTAACCTAAGATACTCCATTGGGCTCCATTCTGAATCTAATTAAGATGAGTATTAATGTGCTGCTTAGACCATGTTGACTATCTTACAAAGTCTAGTTAAGTCACATGCACAGGCTCTCAATTACTTTAGTTTGAGGACCCAGGTGAGGGAATCCATTACATTCACTGGAGATGGCTTCCATTCTGGGACTCTTTGCTGCCCTTAATACTGAACACCACTGCACTGCCCATAATGTGTGGGTTACTTTTAGAAATTGTACAGTCGAAAGGTTAAAAAAATCAAAACTGGTAAACCACAAATGACACCAAATATCTACAAAACCTGTTTTGACCCCGTACATCCTCTCCTTAATCTTCCACTGAGGTTGTGCACCTTGAGAAAGGTATGTCCTTTACTAAGATTGTATCATCACAGTTAGAATAACAAATAAAGTCAGATAACCAGATTTATTTCTTCACCCTTGTGAAAAGCAGCTTTATGACTGGCAACTAGCAGAACTCGTAATATACAATATAATTTAGAAATTATTTGATCAGTTTTCCAACCCCAAATGCTGGTCTAAGTGACACACTGATTTTGCTTCTATTTTTCTGAATTTGTGTCACACCTATCGTATTCCAGCCTTTTGTTACTACTGCATCAACTCATGAGTTATTGCACGCAGTTTTTTTAAAAAGTCATGGGTGTGTCCCAAGGGATCTCATTACTTTACCCACCTTAAGTTTTGATGTCACGTGATCCATGTCTTATCTAAGTGACTTGTTTTAGGACCTACATCCTGTTTTATGAATAATGGACAGAAATACCTTTCCATTTGCTCAGTGCATCATGGTCACCATGCACATTCTGCTGACCCAAAGGGCCATTCCTGATGCTTAACCAGAGAACTAAACTCCATTTAGAATACTTAGTATCTATGCAGTGGATAACACAGATAGAGGTGGTAATGCACATCATTTGCACGTTGCTTACATCTGTACAAACACAGTGTAATGGCCCAGACAACAAGCAGAAATTGTCAATTTCATAAAAGACACATTGTTATAGGTTCATAGATACATAGGTAGGTACTAGGCCATCGGCCCTAGGGCCCATACAAGCCTAGCCAAAAAATGTACCCTGGCTTTCGCCACCCAAGAAAATTATTTTCCTGTGCCCCTGTCGAGCAGAGCCACAGAAGTGATCCCCGGGGTGAATTTCCCATTTCCCATCCAATCATCAAGATTTTTCTTGAAGAGTGCTAATGAGCAGCTCTGTTTGACATAGATAGGTAGTCTGTTCCAGTGTATGGGAAGTCTCTGGGACAGGAATCTATCCCTCCAGCATGTTCTGTTTATTGTGGTGACAAGGTTTAGGTCCCTAGAGCATGTAGCTCGGAGGGATTGGGATTTCTTTAAGTGGAGCATGTCCAACAGCTCTGGGTTTGATGTAGCTTTGTATGTTAGTCAGAGATCACCCCTGAGTAGGCGATATGCGATGGAGTAAAGCTGTAGTTTTTTGAGATGGTCTGCATAGGGCATCTGTTTGAGGCCAGTAATCCTCTTTGTGAGGTATTTCTGTGGTCTTTCCAGTTGTTGTAGATGTCTTGTGAGGTACATACCAAAAGGGGCGTTGTACTCTATAATGGGTCTAATGAGTGATGAGTAGAGGGGAACAATGACCTCTTTTTCTGGATGAGAATCCTTTTGTGATGAGATGAGCCACGTAGAAGGATTTCCTGGCCACTGTGGCGATGTGATTATCAAAGGAGAGACTACTGTCCACCTGTGTCCCAAGGTCTCTTATCACATTTTCGGTATTAAGTAGACTACCAGCTATGTGGTAGTTCATGGGTACACAGTTTTTACCAAAGGGGATGACAATACACTTTTTGGCATTGAGCTTCAGGCCATGGCTTTGACACCAGGTATCTGTCTCAGTGATGCCCTTTTGTAGTTTGTCCACATCGTTAGGAGTTTCGATTATGGCTTCTAGTTTGCAGTCATCTGCAAACTTTGTTAGCCAAAGACCTTCTGTGTTGGCCTGCTCTTCAGAGAAGTAGATACCAAACAGGAGAGGACCCAGGACTGAACCCTGTGGTACTCCACTTGTCACTGGTCTGATGTCGGATTTGGAATCCGCTACTTTCACAGTGTGGGTTCTGTCCGTGAGCCAGTTGGCAACCCATCTTGTGACATAGGGATTTATACCTAGTTTAGTGAGCTTATCTATAATTCCAGAGTGGGGGATGGTGTCGAAAGCCTTGGCGAGATCTAGATAAGCTGTGTGAACCATTTTACCCTCATCTATGGCTTTGGTGACTGCTTCAAAGAAGTCAATCAGGTTTAGGAGACATGATCTGCCTTTTACAAATCCAAACTGGATAGGGTCCAGAGTTTGGAGATCACCAATGTCTTTGTTTATGAGTTCCATGATGATACATTACATGGCCTTGCAGACCAGGCTCATCAGGCTAATGGGGCGGTAGTTCCTGGGGTCTGTCATGGCTCCCCCTTTGTGGAGTGGGATAACCGTCGCGGTGCGCCATTCAGTAGGTACAAAGACAGAGGTGAGGCTATGACTGAACATGGTACTTAGGTAGGGTGCCAGTTCATTCTGTAGTTAGTGTAGAACACAGCCTGAGATATTGTCAGGTCCCATGGATGCTGTGTTCTTGGCTTTGGAGAGTGTGTTTTTTACCTGTGCAGCCGTGATTATAGGAACTTTGCATTCTTCCAGTATAGAGATGGGCCCTCTAGGGGGTGAGAGGGGGGTAAAGTTAGCACTGAATCTATCTGCTAGGATGTTGGCAATATCAGTTGGTTCTGTATATTTAGTGCCATTGTGCTGTAACTCAGAGCAGATCTGAGTGTTCCCATTTAGATTCCTGACATAGCTATAGAATGCTTTGTGGTTGTCTTTAGAGTCAGTGGCAATTTTGTTTTCGTAACTAGCTTTGGAGGATTTTATGAGGGATCTCAGCTTCTTACTGAGGTTGACCAGGGAGTAGTCATGGGACTTTACTCTTTTTTGCAACAGTTTCTTTCTTCTGTTGTAGAGTTTGTTTATGGCAGAGGACCACCAGATTGGCTTCCTTTTTTTGGAGGATAAAATCTTGGTTCTATTAGGGATAGCATGATCCATGCACTCGTGTAAGTGCTTATAAAGTGCATTTGTGTAGGATTCGGCTGTCATACCTCTATTGTCCATCTGCATGGATGTCATGAAGTTTGCCACTTCTGTCTTAAGAAGTGTGAAGTTGGCTTTGGAGACGTTTTTTACGATGGTTTCCCTAATTGGGGGTGGGGGTGGGATGTAGATGTCTAGGCTGATTATTTTGTGGTCGGATCTGACCAACGAGGAATTGACCTCTGGTATGGAACACCGGTTTCCCATGTTGGTAATGACCAGGTCTAGAATATTGCTGCCTCTGGTGGGGGTGTGAATAAGTTGATCCAAGGCGTTGGAATTTATGAATTCTAGAAAACGTTGAGCAAAAGAGTTGGTATATGAGTAGTTTTCCCAGTTAATGGTGGGGTAGTTGAAATCACCCATTATTAGGGTGTTAGGTTGTACCCTAATACTTTCCAGTGTATCAAGAAATGGGGAGTGTGAATCCTGGGGCATGGTGGGGGGTCTGTAGCAAGCTACAATTTGGATTGCGGTCTTGCCCAGAGTTAGTTGCACTTGGATAATCTCGGATGCATTATGCTGTGCAATTAGCCTGGAGGTGTGGATACCCTTAATGAATATGGACACATCTCCACCTTTAGTGCTTCTTTCTGGGTTCGGTGGCTGAAAGGTGTGGTATGAATTGAAGCCTGGTAATGCAGGGGTGCTCTCTGGAGCTTTGAAACAGGTCTCTGTCACTGCACAGATGTCAATGTTCTCCATTTTAAGGAGTGCCTCGAGTGAGTGCATTTTGAGGTTTAGACTTCTAGCATTGAGTAGCATTACCCTCAGCTTTTGCTTGCTTGTACCTGTTACGGTGGTGAAGTTGTCATTTGAACCTTGCCTAAAAAAGGCACTATAGGGGTGGCAAGAACCTTAGCCAGTATCCGGAATCCTAAGGGCGACAGGTGCAGGCCATCTCTTTTGCCTTACATCACACAGGGGGTCAGCACACTTCCATAACACCTGCAGGTCTAGAACACCTGCAGACAACAGGCAGACATTGTCAGTTTCAAAAAGATGCATTGTTGCATTTTCTGCTTTCCATTGTGGAAACATGCTAAGCAGGGTTGCATGGCGGTCAGCAAGCTTCCATAACACCTGCAGACAACAAGCAGACATTGCCAGTTTCCCAAAAGATACATTGTTGCATCTTATGCTTACCATCGCATAAACATGCTACGCAGCATTGGGTGGCAGTTAGCAAATATACTCACAGTAATGAATCTTAAAATATACAGTTGCTGCCTAGTTCTTCCTGTGGCAGCAGGTATAAATCAAGAACTACAGTACAGGTGAGCCAGGGTCCTAATCCAGTAAACTCAAAATTGTATTACTGCTGTTCCACTTTAATTTATATAAAAATTCACAGTATAAAAATAATTACACATACAAATAACTATGTATAGCAGATGCATTCAGCATACACATGTTATATATATATATATATATATATATATATATATATATATATATATATATATATATATATATATATATATATATATAGTAAATGTCTAACTGTGGGTATCAGTGCAATTATAATTCTACAATTAAACATTTGTTTCTGAACTTTCATTTCACACACATACATTGTTTAACCACTCAACTCTTTAATGTGCATATACAACTAATGAGCATGTCTGACAAACAAGTTCTTAGTTGAAATGAGCACTCTGCACAGTAATGAGTGTAAAAAATACATCTGTTGCCCAGCCTTCCCTGTGGCAACTGGCATAAGTTAATGCCCACAATACATCTGAGCCAGGGTTCAAATCTAGCATGCTGTCAATTTTATTAATGCTTGCCCTCTCAATTTAAAAAAAATAAGGAACAATCTAAAGATTATTAAAAATAACAATAACTATATTTTAGCAATGGAGATCATATAAATTATATGTGTGACTGAGGGTATACAGACAATTATGTTCCTGTACTTAATAGTGTCTTTTCTACCCTGTGATGGACTTTATACTTCAATGATAGTCATATACCCATAAATGTATAAACCTGGGCATTGTCTGGTCACACACATTCATGGTTAACCAATCACTCTTTCATGTGTCCATATAATAGGTTCATAGGTTCATAGGATGTTACTAGGCTGTTGACCTGAGGGTCTTTACAAGCCTAGCCATTAAATCCCAATATAATACTAGATGATAGATATCATCTATCCTTAAGGATTTTCTAGCAAGGACTACACATGTCTAGGAGAGAAACCAGGGCAATCCCCGGCAGAAGTTTACAGTTTCCCATCCAGTCATCCAGGTTTCACTTAAACAGGGTCATGGAGGTGCTCTGCTTGATATGGATTGGAAGCCTATTCCAGAAGAGTGGCAAACTCTGAGAGATGTATCTGTTTCTCCAGCAGGTCCTGTTTCTGTCACAGGCCAGATTGAGGTCCCTGGAACAGGTGACTCTAGTCCAATTTGAGTTACAGATGTTCAGCATTTCCATTAGAATTGGGTCAGAGATATCCCTGTAAACCATACATAAGTCACCTATAAGTAGTCTATACGCTACTGAGTACGGTGACAGTGACTGTAGTCTGTCCGTATAAGATGTGCTGGAGACTCTGAATTTTCTTAGTTAGAAATCTCTGAGGTCTCTCACGTTGCTGCAGGTGTCTGTTACAGTACATACAAAAGGGAGCATTATATTCAGTAATAGGCCTGATGAGGGGAAATATAAACTCTTTTGCTCTTGAGGTGATGCCTTTGCTAGTGAGGTGAGTGATGTAGAATGCCTTCCTCCCCCCAGTAAACACATGGGGGTCAAAACTGAGGTCACAGTCAACTTGTGTTCCCAGATCTCCCACTACTGAATTGGTATTTAGGGTATTATTATTATTTTATAATCAGCAGGAACATTGTTTTTACCAAAGGGAATCATGATGCATTTTTTAGCATTTAGTTTAAAACTATGGCTTTGGCACCAATAATTTATCTGTGTAAACCCCTTTTGAAGTACACTGACATCACTAGGGGATTCAGTGATAGCACCTGATTTGCAGTCTCTGCAAACTTGGTTAGCCACAACCCTCTATTTTTGTCTGGACTTCTGAGAAGTATATGCCAAACAAGAGGGGGTTCAGCACTGACCCTTCTGGGACCCTACTGGTGGCAGGTCTTCTGGTAGAAGTAAAGTTTCCCACTTTAACTGAGTACTGTAAATCTGTGAGCCAGTTTGCAACCCACATGACAACATAAGGATTGAAATTCAACTGGGTTTGTTTGTCAATGATGCGCGAATGAGGGAGAGTGTTGAAGGCCTTGGCCAAGTCAAGATAGACTGTGTGCACAGCTTTCCCCTCATCTATGGCTCTGATCACATTCTCAAAGAAGTCCACCAGGTTTAGCAGGCATAACCAGCCCTTGACAAAACCGAACTGGGACGGATCCAGGGTTTGGAGGTCACCTATATCCTTATTTATGAGGTCCGTGATGATTTATTCCGTTGTTTTACAGATGAAGCTGGTTAAACTTATGGGTCTATAGTTACCTGGGTCTGTTGCCAATCCACCCTTGTGGAGGGGAATAACAGTCACTGTTTTCCATTCAGTGGGGACAAAGCTAGTACTCAGGCTGTGGTTAAATAGAGTGCCTAATGGAGTAGCTAGCTCTTGTTTTAGAACATTAAGAATGCAGCCCAGAAAACCATCTGCTCCCATGGAGGCTGTGTGCTTAGCCTTAGAGAGAGCATTGGTGACTTGCTCTTTACAGATGTAAAGAGGAGGAGATGATGAAGACATGGTTTGTGGTATGCTTGGGGGGTTAGAGGGTGAAATTGTTGCCAAATCTGTCTGCTAGCAGGTTTGCAATTTTCGCAGGGTAAGTGTGTGTGTGATGCCATCCACAATAAGTTCAGCACACATCAGAATTCTACCTTTTAGGTTGTGGACATAACTGAAGAAAGCTTTATGGTTATCCTTGGTTGATAAATTTTTCTCATAGTTGCTCTTTGAAGATTTTACGAGTTGTCTAATTTGCTTGTTTAGGCTGAGGAGGGTGCTCTTCCAGTTCTGGGATCTCACTTTTGTATTTTTAGACAGCAACTTCTTTCGCTTATTGTATAATTTATTAATGCTAGATGTCCAGCAGGATGATTTGTTTTTTCTTGAGGATCTTGCTTTAATCCTATCCAGCACGGCTGTGCCTATACATTTGTGTAGATGTTTTTACAGGTCATCAATGTATACCTTAGAGCAGTCATCAATGCCATCTGTGGAAACTGAAGCTGGGAAGTCAATTATACCTTCCCTTAGGAGGGTACAGTTAGCTTTGGTGAAGCTTTTTAGCCTGACATCTCCTTTGGGGAGTTCTGGTGCTATCACTACTTCAGAAATGACTGATATATGGCCAGATTTAACCAGTACAGGTCCTACACTTGAGGTCTTGCATCAGTCACTCAAATTGGTAAGGACCAGGTCTAGAATATTGGAGCCCCTTATGGGGTGGTGCACTATTTCTTTCAGGGCATTTGAGTTAAAAAAGTCCAGGAACTTTTATGCAAGTGAATTTGGGCTCTTATAAGCTTCCCAGTTTAGGGAAGGATAGTTGAAGTCACCCATGACTTCTTAAGTTGTACCTTAATTGTCCCAAGTAGGTCTAAATAAGCTGTGTGGGCATCTTGGGTCATGGAAGGGGACTTGTAACTGACAATGACCTGAAGAGGGGTCTTACCCATGGTAATTTGGACTTGGAGTAGCTCCATAGAGTTTTCTTCTTTAACCAGTCTAGAGGTGTAATTATCTTTAATGAAGAAAGATAATCTGCCTCCTTTGATTCTCACACCTTCAATTTGTGGTCTGAAAGTGTGGAAGGTATTGTAGCCTTGCAAGGTCAGGGTACTTTCTGTGGCCTTGAGCCAGGTTTCTGTGACTGCACAGATGTCAACATCTTCCAGGGAGAGGAGTGTTTCCAGAGAGTGTAGTTTCTGATTTAAACTCCTAGCATTTAGCAGTATTACCCTTAGTTTCTCTGTGTTTAATATTTTCACATCAGGAATTTTGTTGTTGTGACCTTGCCTAAAAGGCATTTGAAATATTTGCTACAAATAATCCATCAATAGTTTATACATGTATGCACAAGCACCAAATAGACCAGTGTCCCAACCAAACACTTTAGTATGTGCAAGTACGCATGACCATAAAAGGAGTCCGAAACTAGTTGCACAAACACTGAAACAAAACAGTTACCAAAGCAGACACTTCATCAGCCCTGGAAAAAAAGTTTTCCCAAAAGACCCCTGCAGTAGCCTGTCCAAGGAAATACAGGGACTGGAATCTAACATTAGCACCCAGTGAATCCCTCAATAGTCTGTCCAAGTGAACACATGCACTACAATTACACAGTCCTCCCAAAGAGTCCTAAACTTCCCCAAGCAACCACTTTATTGGACTAACCTACACACAACCACCAAGGCTGACAAATTTTCCACCCAAGCAACCTTTTATGGAGTCTGCCATGGTTATTTGGAACATTAGCCCCTAGAGAGCCTCTCAATAGTCACACCAATACCACAACAAAATGTTCACTCAAAAGCACAGCAGTAGTCTGTACAGATATTAAAAGGAAACATTTGCCACAGCGCATGCATCATGTGGTCCCCAAAGCACTGAAAAGGCACAATCACCGAAATCAACCGCTTTCTCGGTCTATATAATTCAGTATTGTGTCCTTTTATACATTTGTCCCAAACTGTAACAATCACTAAAAGGAATCAATTATACAAGCAACAGTGACTGCTGTTTATGCAAGTAAATAAAATAAACTAAATGAAACCATTTGCACCAGCTGATTGCAAGTCCCACAACTACTCCATCAGTAGTCTGTCCCCCTCACACACAAGCTGTACAATAAGATATTATCACCCACAGAGGCACACAGTGTTAAATCAATCAAAATGAACATTTGTGCCAATTACCATATAATAATCCAATTTAGCACAGTGGCACACCTTGCAAACATGCTGAAACATGCACCCCTAAGGTAAACAAAGCTTGACAGTCACTGGACACACACCCCTGCTCAGCAGAATGCCGTTCCATGCAAACAGGTGCTGCTGAGCTCCAATATACCTGGACTATAATCCAGTCACATGTGCATTACATAATGCATGTTAAGTATGTGGCTGAACACTGGGTAGGACATAACAAAAAGCTTTCTATGGATGACAGGATGGCATCAAACCAGGACAACCCTCATGCCCTAAACACCCTACTCCCTGATCACTTACAGAAAGGACTGCCTGCTTGCAGGGTCCTACCCTCTGAAGGTTAGGCTAGACAGGTGCCATAGGTGTCGGAACTAAAGTCTGAGGAAGATCTGAAGGACATGGCTGAAAAGCAGATAGCTTCAGAGGGAACAAAAAATGCAAGACAAGTTATGAAACATTCATAAGGCATTCATAATTTTATTTCTATCTCAATTAATACATCAGAGCCAAAAGAGTTTGAAAAAAATGAACATCACAGGTAACACATATATTGTAAAATTGCATACATGTCATGTTAACTTAATCTGTATTATTTGATAAATCATATGTGCAATATATGCATGCTGAAAGCATTACTTGGAACAATTATCAGTCAAAGTTTGTAGTTGTTAAAAAGTATACTTAATGTAAAAGTAAATTTACAATTATTTATATCTAATGTATGTGACATATGATGGTTCTAATTATCTTGTTTTTTTTTCTCTGTTTCCCCACCGTTTATCTCTTTTTTATTTATATATATGTGGTCACAACATTCTGCTTTCATAGCTTCTGACAAGTGACAAAATAATTTACAGCAAAGGGAGGTAGGCCAAACAGTGTGGCTCAGCCTGCCTCCCGTTCAGTGACTGCAGCACTGACCCCAGCAGATCTGGGACCCAACCTGACAGCACTGCCTCTACAGCCCCTGCACTACCTGGGCCTTAATAATCAGGTAGCATTACCACAGCAGCAGGTTGCAGTGGTACCCTCTGGGAGTATTGGTGGAGGTGGAGATTTTGTTACCCACTAGGAGATGCCAGGCATGGTGTATGAGATTGTGGAAAGTACCACTGGTGCATGCCTCAGCCGGATGGAGAAGATGCTCTCCAGAAGGCTGGTCAAAAGAAAATGTCAAGCACTCCAGCAGCAAGCTCAGGAAAGGGACAGTAATGATGACTCAGAGGGTAAGGACTATATTCTCACTGTCTCCACGCTTGACAGGCACAAGCATCTGATCTTCCCTCTCTATTACTAGTCATTGTGTGCCCCAAACTTTTGTGTCCATTATCATCCCTGTCTCTTGTCTTGTTTGTTCTGTTTGTGTGCAGCTCCTTCCGCACCTACCCTACTTACATGAACCTGACATATCTATCTCCCTTACCCAACATTCCTCTCTTACTGAAATATAAACAAAAAATAGATACCTGCCCCGCCCCCCCCAAAAAATATCATCCCATTCATAGCATTCATAGATCTCCACTTCTTGACACACTTGATTCGGTCCAATTGGCTATTCAGCATTAATGCATTGTTGTCACCCATCTTTGTTAAGGTAACAGTCCAAAGTCATCCAGTATTCTATCCATGTTCATTTTACACTGCTGAAGAAGTAGATTGCTATGGTTCTTTCCTATTTCCGTCCTGCACAATCCTATATTGCTCTCCCTTTGTTCTTTCCTCTTATTGCCAAAATTTCACCACTTTCCTATCTATGCCATTTTCATACCTTTAATCTGGTCAGAAAAAAGAATCACATACCAAACATAAGGTAGAGATGTCCCCTAATGAAGCCCTTTGCTTTTTGTCCTCTGCATTTGGGCAGCATTTGGCACTGTGCATCAATGCTATGTGGCAGTAAATGGCTGTTCATATCCTATGGCATAGTGTATTTACTTCCACGCAATGCTGCTTAAACTTCCTGCTATAAGGAAACACACAGTTAAAGCAGAGTAAAGGCACTAATATTAAATATTTACAATAACATTTATGTGGACTGATGAATGTATAAAAATGCCAATCCATATGTGTACTGTTGACATAAATCAATTATCTGATGTTCATTTTTATACTGTACTTCACTGTAGTCATTCCCCCTGACATGCATAAATTATCACGTGTTCTTCTTCTCCTTTCAGCTGCTCCTGTTAGAGGTCTCTGCAGAAGGAGTAGCAGTAGAGTTTTACAGTGTCAAATTGCTAGCCCATCGGCCAAGGCACACACATGCACACACTCACACCTAGGGCCAATTCAGAATGTCCAATTCACCTGCAGCATGTCTTGGGAATGTGAGATGAAACCCACGTGAACACAGGGAGGGCATGCAGACTCCGCACAGAAGGCACCCCAGCCAAGAACTAAACCGGAGAACCACTTGCTGTGAGGTGACAATGCTAACCGATGCACCACTGTGCCGCCTCTGCATAAATTATCACATGTAATTATTTAATTACATCCCAAATACATATGTTAAAAAATTAGATTGAGTTGTACTCAAAATAAGAGCTCACTGCTCTTACACCCACTGTCACAGAGACAGATAAGCAGCAGGTGTTTTTAATAAACTCAGTACTGTCTAAGGTGCTGACTGCCATGCCTTTCTGCTTAATGTGTTTGCACGGAGGAAGGCAAACCAATAGAACTAATGTTCCTTTCTCAATAAAGCAGAGAACCTAATTTTCTCGGCAGTTAAGTACGTTCAAATAGGGATAGCAGTAATAATAGTTATTAATGTCATGGAGTTTATGACACAGCGTTTGCAATATAAACTACATTATGAACCCATAGTATATGTCAGCTATTTCTACCCCAGCCCATATGCATAAGTACTTCTCAAGTTCAAGTAGTAGTCATTGAATGTGAATCTTGCATGCACAAACACTTTGCTATTGATCGTGCAAACCAGCTGCTCAGCATTCAGCTATGGAAAGAGATAACTGGCATAACTTACTCTGTTTACTGCCTAGTTATCCTACACCCCACTATATGTTACTTAAATTCACAACCAAAGGGAAGGCACTTGTTACTCACTGAACACATATTTACTCAGAGTCATGTGTGACTTTCACACATGCACTTGAAAATGGATATGTCAGTAGGAGTTCCCAAATGTCAACTACACCACAAAAATAGATAGCACAACTGCATTGTTACATCATCTAAACCTTTATATTGACAATACACATTAAGATTGTCTTTTACATTAATTAATGTGGACATCAGTTCTTCACAAATGTGAACACATGGTCATAAACAGTTGCATCCATACTGATCACAAAACATTTGTGTATTTGTATGTGTCAATATCTGTGTAATGTACACAATATACTGACAAACAGCTGCTTATGTCTCAGTTCTGCTATATGCATTCCTGACAGCTTCTTGCATCTAGTTTGAAAAGCTGTCTTTAAAGTATAACTGCACATTGGAAATACAACAGGAAATACAAACTCCACACTTTGCACACCAGACTTATAACAGTATATGTTACCCACATCATGTAATGATGATGCTATCATCTATAAACACCACTACGGCAAGGCAGAAACATAATTCAGGGATGATGCAATCATTAACTACTGTGCCCTGCAGATGGGAACAGTACTACAAACATGCGGGTTAAATTATAACAGTAAACACATTTTGTGTGTATCTCTGTGTATGTGTTTATGCATAGTTAGACAGACATCAGTCTGTATTCTACTATCATCAATCCAGTCCCATGCAGAATGTACATGCCTACCTAGCTGTTTCATACAGGCCTCCCACCATCTTATCACAAATGTCCATTGCTGATGTCGTCCACTAGAAATTATCCAGCAGCAGTGTAAAAGTCAGACTTGCACTGTGGAGCATGTTTTAAGTAATGGGTTCTCTATTTGTGCAACTAGTTAGGTAGGGGCTCTAATCTCACTGCAGACAACTTGTGTTGAAGAGCATGAGTCTGTCTCATACTGTCAGCATTCCAGTCCCATGGATAACAGATATTTTGACAGTCGCACATGCCGACATTTCCATTTTATATAGACCTCACACCATCTTCTCACAAACATCCAGTGCTGATATCTTCCAGTATAAATTGTCCAGCTGCAGTAAAAGTCAGATTTATAATGTGCCATTTGCATTAAGTACTGTTTTCTCTAGCTTGTGCAATTTGTTTTGTAGGGGTTCTAATCTCACTTCTGTCAATGTGTGTGTGTGTGTGTGTGTGTGTGTGTGTGTGTGTGTGTGTGTGTGTGTGTGTGTGTGTGTGTGTGTGTGTGTGTGCGTGTGTGTATGTGTGCGTCTGCTCATGTGATTGTTCCATTAATTCTCATTTGAGAGATCATTTTAGAACAACATTTGAGACACTCCTACTGCCATCTTCTTCTCACAAACATACACTGCTGATGTCTTCAGCTATAAAGTGTTGTTTCACACCATAAAAGCCAGACCTGTGCTGTGGTGCTCGCTTTAAGTACTGTGTTCTGTAGATAGGTAAGTAGGGGTTCTAGTCTTACTACGGTCAGCTGGTGTGTGTGTTCATTCAAAAATCGGTCTGATGAAATTTTTAGAATGGCATGTGAGTCTACAGCTGTTAAGACACTCTTCCAAACATCTTCTTGTAACATACACTGATGATGTCATCTTGTCTAAAGTGCGCTCTGGCATTATTCAAGTCAAATCTGTGCTGGGAAATTAATGTTAAGTACTGTGTATTCCAAATTCTGTAGCTGGACATTTTAGGGTTCTAATCTGACAGCAGATGGCTTGAGTATCCATTCAAATAATTTGTTTTATACAATTTTACACTGAGATGTAACTCCACTTCCATGTTAGACATTCGTCTTAACATGTTTTTTTTCAGAATACAATGATGCTATAATACTCCATAAAGTGCAACGTGACACTGTTAAAGTTAGACATATGTGGAACTGCTACTGTTACATTGCATGCAATTCTTCTACACCTACACTGGTGCAATGTTCAAATCATACCCAGTCTACTGCTGTGTGTGTGGTTGCTGGTACATTACAGTCATTGTATGATTCTTTTTGAACTGCCTTTAAATTCAGTACTAGTTAGGAGATCCTTTAATGTAGTCCCAATGCATCCAACATTTCCTATTTCCCTCTGGCTACTTGACATCTTTCCTGCAGTGGAGTAGAAGATGTCCTCATGTCAAAGATGCATATACACATCATGAAGCACAGTCCTTCATTGAGCCTCAGCAAGCCATCTCCAGACCACTGCATGTGTAATTGCTAATTCTGTCATGGGGTGGAGCATGTCACATATGGAGAGAGGCACTATGTAATGCATTCAAACAAATACACGCAAAATATGCACATAGAGTATTCTGTGTGTATTTGTTTGATTGCATTACATATGGATCATATACTGTAGATATAGAGAGTTAGCTGTAAATATTATAACAATGTCTAGGATTTTATGTGATGTTAGCCATTAGCTGAGTAATGACCTATGACCGTACGAACATTTCACATGTCAGTGTCGCTGTCATCGACATGTGCTATGTTGAGGTGTGTATGTACTGTGAGACTACAACGGAATGGTGTACTATAATTTGTGAGGTGAGCTAATGCATTGATGGCTGCTACTGCCATGTCATTACATGTTCCTTCTGTAATAGCTGTACTTATATGCATCCTGAGAAATGTTGATATGGGATGATAAGTATATTGCTGGCTTAATAAGGCAATTTTTTTGTAGTGGAGCAGATCAACATTCTATGCAGTTCTCATTTAACCATCATAGTGACACCTGCAGTATGGCACAGGTGTGCATGCGTCTACTTACCATCATTAAATGCTGTGTGACATACAGCAATATAATATCATACTGAGTACATGGACACATATGTCTTGTTTCATCCATGTGTTGTAATGCAGTGGTATACACAAAAATATCAGATGTTTTGAGTCAGTTGCAACCTTGTGGAATTAATTGTATGTGCAATTGTGTCACTATTCACAAGGATTATTGTGGTGGTCAACAGCACCATTGTGTGATTATCAGCATTTCATGGGTTCATAGGTGTGTACTAGGCTAATGGCCCTGGAGCCTTTACAAGCCTAGCCCATAGAAGTGCATTGGCATTGTGCCACCCGATGTTAGTTCCCAGTGCCTCTATCAAGTAGAGCCACTGGAGTGATTCCCGGGGTGAACTTTCTATTACCCATCCACTCATCAAGATTTCTCTTGAAGAGGGACAGTGAGGTGCTCTGCTTGACATGTAAGGGAAGTCTGTTCCAGAGCATGGGCAGTCTCTGGGTGAGGAACCTGTCCCTCCAGCATGTTCTGTTGATTGTGGTAATGAGGTTGAGGTCTCTGGAGCATGTGGTGTGGAGGGTTGGGATTTCTTTAGATGTAGCATTTCTAACAGAGCTGGGTCAGACATGGCTTTGTAAGTCAAGCAGAGATCACCTGTAAGTAGGTGATATGAGACAAAGAATAGCTGGAGCCTTTTGAATCTGTCCATGTAGAACATGTATTTAATGCCCAGGATCCTCTTTGTGAGGTACATCTGTGGCCCCTCCAGCTGTTGCAGGCGTCTAGTGAGGTACATGCAAAATGGGGCATTATACTCAATGATTGGTCTAATGAGGGAAGAGCAGAGAGAAATGATGACCTCTTTCTTCCTGGATGCAATTCCCTTGGTAATGAGATGTGCCACATAAAAGGACTTTCTGACCACAGTGGCAATGTGGTGGTTGAAGGAGAGGTTGCTGTCAACCTGCATCCCCAGATCTCTTATAACACTTTCAGTGTTCAGTGGGCTCCCATCGATGTGGTAATTAGTGAGAACTGAGTTTTTACCAAAGGAGATGATGACACATTTTTTGGCATTAAGCTTAAGGCCATGGTTTCAACACCAGTCATTGGTCTCAGTGAGGCCTTTCTGTAGGATGTCTGCATCACTTGGGGAGTTAATAATGGCTCCCAGCTTGCAGCCGTCTGTGAACTTGGTCAGCCAAAGTCCCTTTGTGTTGGCCTGGACTTCTGAGAAGTAGCTGCCAAACAGGAGAGTACCCAGGACTGATCCCTGTGGGACTTCACTCATGACTAGTCAGCAGTCTGACTTGGAGTTCGCTACTTTCACACTGTCTGTTTTGTTTGTGAGCCAATTTGCAACCCACCTACTGATATAGGGGTTAATGCCTAGTTTGGTGATTTTTTTCAATAATTCCTGAGTGAGGAATGGTATCAAAGACCTTGGCCAGATCAAAGTAGGCTGTATGCACTGCCTTACCTTCATCCACAGCCTTGGTGACTGACTCAAAGAAGTCAACCAGGTTGAGCAGGCATGATCTCCCTTTCACAAAGCCAAATTGTGTCGGGTCTAGAGTTTGGAGATTTCCTATATCTTTGTTAATCAGGTCTATGATGATGCGCTCCATAGCTTTACATGTCAGAATTGTCAGACTAATAGGGTGATAATTCCCAGAGTCTGTAGTCACTCCCCTTTATGGAGAGGGATGACTGTAGCAGTGTGCCATTCGATAGGGACAAAGCCTGACATGAGACTGTGACTAAATAGGGCACAATGATGTGGTGCCAGTTCGCTTTGTAGTTCATGTAGAATGCAGCCAGGGATAAGCTGTATTTTTGGCCTTGGACAATGCAGCTTTAATCTGTGCTGCAGTAATGCTGGGTGCCTGGCATTCTTCTGGTACTGTGATTGGTCCTTTGGGGAGAGAGGGGCAAAGTTGGCACTAAATCTGTTGGCCAGTATGTTGGCAATATCTGTTGGCTCAGTATAGGAAGTACCATTGTGTAGTAACTCAGAGCAAATTTGGGTATTGCCATGGAGGTTCTTGATATATCTATAGAAGGCTTTGTGATTGTTTTTAGTGTCTGCCACAGTTCTACCTTCATAGGTGGCTTTGGAATATTTGATGAGTAATCTCAATTGTTTGTTGAGGCTAATAAGGGAGTATTTCCAGTCTTAGGGCTTCACCTTTCTCTGCAACAGCTTCTTCCTTCTGTGGTAGAGTTTATTAATGGCAGGGGACCACCAGATTGGCTTTTTTTTTGTAGGAGAGCATCTTGGTTCTGTTGGGTATGGCTAGTTCCATGCATTCATGTACATGTTCATACAGTGCATTGGTGTATGATTCAGCAGTCATGCAGCTATTTTCCATTGGCATGGGTGCCGTGAAGTTAGCTACCTCTGTTTTTAGGAGCGCAAAGTCAGCTTTGGAGAAGTTTTTCAAGGTGGTTACATTTGTGGGGGGGGGGGTGAGATGAGGATTTCCATGGTAATTAGTTTATAGTCGGATCAGACTAGGGAGGGATTGACTACTGGTGTAGAGCAACGGTCACCCATGTTAGTAATAACCAGGTCAAGGATGTTGCTTCCTCTAGTGGGGAGTCAGAATGAGCTGGTCCAGGGCATTGGATTGATGAATTCCAGGAAGCTTTGAACCAGTGTATTGGTGCTTGAGTAGTTTTTCCAATTGATGGAGGGGTAGTTGAAGTTTCCTAGTATGAGTGTTAGGTTGGACCTTGATAGATTCCAGGGTGCTTAGAAATGTGGAGTGAGAGACTAGGGACATGGTTCGGGACCTATAGCAGGCTATGACCTGGATTGCCATCTTACCCAATGTTAGTTGTACCTGTAGTATCTCAGATGTGTTATGCTGGGCTACTAGTCTGGAAGTGTGCATATCATTTATGAATATGGAGACACCACTGCCTTTGGAGCTTCGGTCCATGTTTCAGGGCCGAAAGGTCTGGAATGAGTTATAGCCTGGTAGTGCAGGGGTGCTTTCTGCCACTTTAAACTAGGTCTTCGTTACAGCACAAATGTAGATGTTCTCCATTTTGAGGAGTGCTTTGAGTGAGTGCATCTTGAGATTTAGACTTCTAGCATTGAGCAGCATGACCCTCAGATTTATTTATAGCTTTTATGGCACTAATTTGGTCATTGGAATACTGCCTAAAAAAGGCACTATAGGTGTGGCAAGAGCCTTAGCCAGTACCCAGAAACCCAGGGGTGACAGATGCAGGCCATCTCTGGCAAAGCATTGAGGTCTATCAATCATGTCATCCCAAGCAGACAGATACAGGATCCCCTTAGAATGACACCAGCAAATTAGCCAGTTGTTGAAGTCAATCATTTTTTGTTTGTACTGCGGTATCATTCTGGGTGATGGTAGGATACTGCTCAGGGCTGGGGTCATACCTGCCTGGACCACATAATCCAATGGCTCCACCATGTCTCTTTTCATGTAGTTCAGGGAGGTGTGTCTCAGATCATTCACACCCACATGGACAATGACAGAGTCATACTTGTACTTGTTGTGGAGTGACCTGAGTGGGTGTGTTATGTGTCAGATTCTGGCACCTGATAGACAGCTGACTGTTACCATCTCCTTATTCAACCTAGTGAGTGGGACATCTGTATGCCTCACTATTGAGTCACCTATGATTAGTGTATTGGGCAAGGTGTTTAGCCTTAGGGGCTTAGGTTGAGGGGCACACTGTAGAGGTGAGTTATGTGTCGTGTGGTTTGTGATGTGTTGTCGTGGTTGAGTACGTTTCTGTCTTGGAGGTCTCTGCTGTTTGAGTAAATTTCTATTGACAGCCACCATGAAGGTGAGTGTGTGGTTTGTGTTTTTATGTGAGAGCTGTGATAGTGGGTGTTCTGGAGGGTTATGTGTTCCATATGGTGTGGTGCAGGTGTTGACCTTCTCCTCTTGACCAGCTAGTCCGGCCTTGGCTGGAGAGTGCATAGCTTCCAATTTGGTGATATAAGTGCATCTCTTACAAGTATGATTGTTGGGAGGTAAGGGGAGAGGGTTGTCTGTGTACATGAGGCAGTTGCCACACTGCCTTAGAATAGGTTTTCGTGATAGTACTGGCTTCGAGTGGTTGGATCACCTTGTTCTGTACATATATTTCTTCAGTTGGATTATTTCTCTTGATTGCAGTTACACTGCCTTAGAATGCCCAAGTGCACCAGGTTAATAGGAGAAAGCACAGGGAACTGCCCTTTAATCATGCCAGGAGGGGTGGTCATAACTACTAAGTACCGGAGCTATCTCCATGAAGAATGACTAGTGCTGATGGCACTTAGGTGTGCTACAATAATTGTTACAAAACCCTGTTGAAGTGCAAAGCGATTAAGCTATTTGAAGTGCAAGAGAGAGAGAAAGAACTAGCAAGATCTAAGAGAAAAACTGAAGAGCAGACTTTCTGGTACCAGTAATAGTTTACCTCAGCTCACGTCATTAAATGTTGTACACGAGTCACAACCAGCGCATTTATAATATGTCCTTATATGGCATCAGGCCACTCAATCACAGTTTTCACATAATACACATATAGGCATATGTTGTGCAATTGATGTAATAGTGACATTGTTAGAGTTTTATGACTGTCTGAACAGCACCAATGTCTGGCAACTGATGCATAACCAAGGTTGTATTTTTTTTCACAAATCATTTCTTGAAATAAGTGTGAAATGTTAATAGGAATACACAACTAAGCACAGAGCTGTTTCTGGATGCCACCAACCATATTTAATCGAAGAAAATAGGCAATCTGCTATCAGACAGTTTGTCTCACACTTCACCCCCCATCATAGCTCTCAACTTTCCAGATTTTTACAGAATGTCCAGATTTTTTACTCATATTTAGTAGATGAATAGAAATCATGATTAATTCCTTTATGAAAGCAAATACACATTTATGAAAGCAAATACACAAGCTAATTACAATATAGACAGCACATCCCTATGATTAGACTAAGTGGTATGTGATCTAGGTACTCAGGTAGATAGCTTAATTTCCATCAGCATGTGCCTACATTGGTGACAAATTCCTTGTATTTAGCACAGCTCCTGGAAATGGCCAGGCCATCCACATCAAAGGACATTATAGCCCCATTGCTCTCAGCCCTCATCACACCAATACTTCAGTACAATGCACCCTTTTGCATGTACCCCACCACACACCTTTCAGGGATGATTTACTCAAGTGTATCACTTTTGCCACAGTGAGCTCCCACACATCTCATCAGCCATATCTAAGTATACTTTGTGATGTATAACCATTAGGAGTTGGCAGTGCAGGACTCATTTCAAGGTGTTATACAAGATGCATGTATGATACATGTTCCTGTGATGCACACAATAAATACATAGCTCAGTGACAACATTGATGGCATGGGGTGCATTCTTGTAAGTGTGGAATGTGGCATATATATGTCATACAAACCTCTCAACCAGCCAGGATTGCTCATAATGTGCAATACATATGCAGCACTGTCCCTCTTAATACCTCCATAAGGTGGTAATTATTTTCGAAAGGTGTGCTTAATTACCCATATGGGTTACTGAAAAATCATTACAGTTGTACATGTGTGTTCATGCAGACCATGTATAATAAGTCACAATCACGTATTTTGTGTCAGTGACAGAGATTAATGTTTATATTATTATATGTGTCCATGATTGTGCATGCTTCTTTCTGCTGTTCTCCATGATCCTGTTACTTATGTACCCTGATTGGATGAGAGCTATGCTAAGATTACAATCATATTGCAGCAAATCATTTTGCACATCTTCACAATGTGCATATATCCACTATTGTATATACTGTCCTTGATAAATGTCCTCTCCAGTGACCATGTCAGGGTGCTTTATATCACAAGCAATCATCTTCATTGATATGTCATCTTGTGTGACAGTCACAAAATATGCAATGACCATGTGATGATTTGACTATACCCAGACAAGAGGTGTAAACAGCAGTATGTACTGTATTATGTGCATATGTGATTACTGTTCTTGCTACAACTGCCTTGTCTTTGTGGTGTACATACACTGACATGTCCTTCTCTGGCATATATTACCATGTTTCACTTGCCCTCTTCCACTTTCTTCATTCCTACCATTCATGTGTGTGGCCCTTTTCAATAAACACACTTCATCAGTGTATTTTGAATGGTAGTCTATGTACCCTTGCTAATCACCAACAGATCTTTATTTCAGTATGCTTAAAACATGTTTGTACTGTACTCTCCACTGCCTACACTTTCCCATAATGTGTTGGAACTGTAATCATTGCCTTAAATTAAACCCTGGTGGTCGTTGTCACTGTCCATTCAATCTTGAAGAACAAGTTTGCTCTACAGTAAACTTGTCTGCGTGTCTGCATGTCTTTGTGTTGCTTTACATGGTTTCCAGGCTGGCAGCAGTGTTTCTGGCCATAAAATCTCACTTGTATCTGTGTAAGCAAGATGAGCAGCAAGCACTTGGAATTAGCACTGCTGATTGTGCAAAAACTTAAACTCTGTGTAGTCTTTGCACTAAGCTTACACGGAGTTTATTTAATCCCCAGGATAGTGAAAAAGTTACTGACATAAATATAAAACTCTTATTTCAAATTGTAGCATTTAAAGACATTAAATGATTTCATATTTCTGGCTACTTAGAATGTAAGAAACTAAGAATGACAAATGAATTCACAGTGCAAAAGCAAAGAGAAAATATGCTTCTCTACACATTCAGGAATAGTTTTAAAAAGATCTCAAGTACCGAATATAAATGGCACCCTTCACAACTATGCCAATTTATTTACAGGCGTATGAGGTTTGCCAGTAGACTAGTATGTACAAATAAATCCTAACATTACGCCAATGATAAGTGCTGCAAGAAAAAGTACTTATAGCTGCTGGGAGTAGAGCATAGAAGAAACTGAAGTGAATGGAAAGCCTAAGTATCACTACGAAGCAATTAGTGACAACAGAATGGATGAGTAGTTTATTTACTTTTGCAAAGTCAGACAATAGTCATATATCACTTGAACCAGAAGATCACAATGAAGTTATATGATTATCTATCACTTACAGTTGAAAAAGTGGTATCAGCAATGTTAAATGTTCAGTTCAGTTCAGTACTGAATGCAAATCAGGGACTATGGCAGATAATTTATATGGAGAAAACTGTACACATGTAATATGCCACTGGGAAAGTACAACTTCCCTAGACTTGTGTATGCTACATCATTAGCACAAGCGGTGTCCCAAAGATCTGTTGCATAGGTAATTGAAGTTTTACAAAGTGTTGTAAGTATACCTTTGTTAGTTTGAGGCCGGACACAATAAGATCATGATAAAACTTGATACAGCTGCTGAATAGATTAAAATGGCGTACTTTATAATTAAATTAAAGGAAACTAGTGACAATGTGAAACACGTGGGTAACATTCTGATGTCAGAGAGGCTAAAGCTTGATACAGAAAAAGTCAATACAAACAGGCAAGTCTCATGCCAGAAGACAAACAGGCACACCAGCTTTTTCCAGGAATGATACATCTCGCAAAGTTTCTTCTTAATATGTCTAAGATGATTATGTGTTAAGGAAAGTTGTTACAGCAAATATAGTTATGAACATGAAAAGACAGTTCTGAAATGTTCAGAACAAAAAGTTACAGAAATACCACTGCTTACTACTATGGTAAGTAAGCCCGACATTGCAAGTAGGTGTCAGGATAGTAATGTAAAAGCTGCAATTCTTCAAGAGAATAAGGCCAATTAACTACAGATCATCAGCATTTACAGATGCACAAACAAAAATGCTCAGACAGAAAAAACAATTTAGCAGTAGTATATGGACATGACAACTTGAATAACATTGTCTATGGTAAAGAAGTTGTGGAAGAAACAGATTATAAACTCTTCAAAAGCATATTTCGAAAGTCTTTATGCCAACATCTCCCAGAATGAAGAGGATGTTTTTTTAAATCTACAGACATATAATTCGAAAGTGAAAAAACAGACCAAATAATAAGCTATGCAGAGCAAAGTAGAGCACATTTACCATGAGAATATGAAGAACTCATGATGATATGATGAGCTCAAGAAGAAAAATCATCCCTGATCAGCATTAATAAGAAATTGAGGGCCCTCATCAAGTCAACTAAAGCTAATTTTGAAAAGAAAGTTGCCAAGGATGCCAAGGATAACCATAAGGCCTTCTATGGCTACGTCAAAAACCTAAATGGCAATGCTCAGGTCTGTCCTGAGCTAGTACAAAATGGAACAAAATACACTGACCCTTCTGACATTGCCAACATCTTGGCTGACAGGTTCAGTGCAAATCCCCCCCCCCCCTCACCACCTACAGGGCCTATTAACATTCTAGGGGATTGTGTAAGTCCAATTATTACTGATACGTTGGTTAACAAGGCTCTATCTAAAGCTAAAAACACTGCCTCCATGGGACCAGATGGTGTCCCAGACTGTGTCATACGTGAGCTCCAAAAGGAATTAACCCTGCATCTTAATACCCTGTTCAGTTTCAGCCTCTCCACAGGATATGTGCCCATAGAATGGCGCACGGCAGTGGTGGTCCCGCTACACAAGGGTGGGGCCACAACTGACCCTGGGACCTACCGACCAATAAGCCTGACCCAGTCTGATCTATAAGGCTATGGAGCGAATCATTATGGAACTCATAAATGGAGAGATTGGGAACCTCCGGTCGCTGGACCCCACACAGTTCGGCTTCGTCAAGGGCAGATCATGCCTCCTGAACCTGGTGGATTTCTTTGAGACAGTTACTCAGGCTATAGATAAGGGAAAGGAGGTACACACGGCTTACCTTGACCTTGCTAAAGCATTTGACACCATTCCCCATTCAGGTATTATTGATAAGCTCACCAGCCTGGGCATAAACCCTTATGTCACAAGATGGATCGCAAACTGGCTCTCAGACAGATCCCATAAAGTAAGAGTAGCGGGATCTATGTCCGAATCCAGACAAGTAATGAGTGGTGTGCCTCAGGGCTCTGTCCTGGGGCCCCTCCTGTTTGGCATATACTTCTCAGAAGTACAGGCAAGCACGGAAGGGCTGTGGATGACTATGTTTGCAGACGACTGCAAACTGGGTGCTATAATAGAGTCTCCAACTGACATGGAGATCCTCCAGAAGGGCCTAAATGAGACTGATGCATGGTGTCAAAGCCATGGTCTCAAGCTAAATGCAAAAAATACATAGTAATCCCCTTTGGAAAAAACAGAGTACCCATAAACTACAACATAGGAGGTAATCCCCTGAAATCTGAAGAAGAAATAAGGGATCTAGGGACCCAAGTAGATAGTCAGCTTTCCTTTGATAACCATGTTGCCAAAGTGGTTAGAAATTCCTTCTATGTGACCCATCTCATCACGAAAGGGTTCGCAGCAAGATCTAAGGATGTAATGGTGCCCCTCTACTCTTCCCTCATCAGACCCATTATTGAGTACAATGCACCAATTGGAATGTACCTGGCTAGACATCTCCAGCAGCTGGAGATACCACAGAGGTACCTAACCAAGAGGATTACTGGCCTCAAACAGTTGCCCTATGCAGCACGATTGAAAAAGCTAAGACTGTTCTCTGTTGCATACCGCTTTCTCAGAGGTGATCTCTGTCTAACGTACAGAGCCATGTCCAACCCAGAATTGTTGAACATGCTCCATCTTAGCAAAACCAAATCTACTCGAGCTACATGCTCTAGGGATATAAACCCCAACACAACAATGAATAGAACATGCTGGAGGAATAGATTCCCTTTGCATAGACTTCCCTTACTATGGAACAGGGTCCCGATCTACATAAGACAGAGCCCCTCACTATCACTCTTCAAGAGGAACCTTGATGAGTGGATGAGTAACAGAAAGTTCACACCGGGGATCACACCAACAGCACTACTAGATAGGGGCTAAGGGTACTAGCTGCTAGGACAAGGGTCTAGGGAACTACTAAAGGGGCGGTGAATACTGCACAACGTGGCTGGGCTAATATATGCCTTCGGGCAGATAGCCCAGTACCAACCTATGAACCTATGAACCTATGAACTGTTGGAAGAACTAGAGATTCTCTAAATAATGGCACAGTTACACATGATGGAAGAAAAATAAAAATTCCGGGGAAGTGCAAATTTTGGCAGATATTTAATCATTGAAAGTATTTGTCTAACCAGAGGGAGACAGACATCATCAAGGAAAGAAATTCTGTGTTGTCTTTCTTTCAAAGAATAAACTCTGTTCAAGGTTTAATGTGCAAAGTTGACAAAATAGCAGACGTTCTTCAGAAGGATCACTGATACAGTAGCCTAAGTTATATGGGTTATATTATGCCAAGCATATAACAGATAACCTGCTTTCAAAGCTTTCAGAGCATCTTCTACATGCCTGAAGCATTAATCATCTTGAGCTGAGTTGATTAAAAGTCAGGTTTAGGTGCAAAGCCCTTCAGAGCTTTCCTGCCATTGAAGAGAGTGCTCTTCTGTGGGCTTTCGGGAATCGATGATTGCCAATACTGTTTCACTGCTGCACAGATAAGTTCAGTTTGGAAGAAAACTTCCACTTGACTTTTTATGATAAAGAAATTACATTGTCTGTAAAACTTATTTATTTATTTATTTTAAGTTAGGAGAAAGTGGTTTTAATGACTTTTGAACACTTTTAAATGGGAGTGTTGATTTGTTGTAAAAATTTGTTAAAACTAACGTTAAACTATTTTACTGTGGTAAAAGTTGTGTTATTTTACTTTCACGGAGGCCTGGGATAAGTATTTAAAGTGCTTTTTACCATGCTTTAACAGGGGGAAAAGTGACTTTTTACCACTTACCTGTTTTACCTACTTTTGCTCACAAGCATAGCCAGGAATCAGACACCTTTCTGGCTTAACCATGGAACATTGAAAACACACCTCTCTGGAACAAATAAAATCTTCAAAAAAACACAAGTAGCAGCCAGGTAGTTCTAAAAAGGTTTAATCCACGTATTACACAATCCACAATACACAGTAACCATGGAACAGCCTATTGGTTCCTCGGTTCTTCCTTCTTCCAGCCACAAAAAGAAGAAATTTGTCATACAGTCTTTGCCACTACAGCAAAAGTAACTATTTATATTTCTCTGAAACTGTTTCCAGAATACGTTAATTGCTTTAGTGAGAAAATAGTGATGCTTCTCAATCCCTCAGGACGTATTTTGATTTGTTACAGCTGGAATTTCCAGAGCCAGCTCCTGTTCCTCATGTTCTGTCAGCTTTGGAGGATGTTTTTGACACAACCTGCAGTTTCCATGATAACCAGCCTTTTGCCCTCCAAAAGCTGGTAGACTGTATAAAGTGACTCAGATTTTTAAGGTTTTATAAAGTTATCCCATATCAGACCCAGCAGTTATTGCATTAGTGAATCCTGCTGCAGCTAAACATTTGGTTAATATGAATCCCTTTCCTTTTAACAAGGATGAAACAGTGTATTCTTCTGCAACACTTGTTTTAAGAATTCTCAACTGTTAAGCTCACATTGTGCTCAGCCTGTAAAGTAAGAGGCCAACATGCATGCATTGTGACTAACCATGGGTTCAAATCTGCATAGTGGATAGCTCTCATATCCAAGACTTGGCGAAGTGTGAAATTTTGAGTAACTAGATTTTCAAAAAAAGGAAACATAATTAAATTATTTTAATTATGTCAATTCTGCTCAAATATCTGAGTTGCACTTATTGCTCCTTTGCTCTTACAGTGACTTGTGTGGTGATACTACTTTACTGCTCTGTTCTATTTGTTTGCATTTTCTAGTTTGTTCTGGGACCTCAGTCTTATATTTTAATTAGCAGTTGTAGGAAGATTGTGTTTCTACATTATTCTACACATCTATTTCCAGAAGTAAAATTACTTGTAAAAGCTATCTGTTTGTGTTTTAAACTCTGCTGGGCCATAGTCTTGTAGTTTAAATCACAGCCGTGGCAGAATCATGTACTACTGCCTGATTTTGAGCATTAGTAATTTATTATTGCATTTTTCCATAAACAGAGTTACTGGTAAATTTCTGCATAGTCTGATGCCTTAATAGTGAGAGAATTGTCTCTGCTCCAGTTTGTGCTTCACTGCTTCTGTATTCTGCTTATCTTTTACCTGCTTAACTTGCATTCTGTGTCTGCCCCATTCCCCAGTAACACATTAAGTTAAAGTTTCTGAAAGAGCTCTGATATTGCCTTTATTTACTTGAATGCCTCTCTAGCAAGCCTGCTTGCTCTAGCCAACCCTTCCAGCCTTTTGCTGTTGTGGTTTTATAAGGCTATGTCTCTGGCCTCCCTCCCTCCCCTCTTGCATTGCTATAGACTGTTGTATAAGCTACTTATGTACTCTCCCCACTCATTGTTTTCCATTGATCCATGACACTGTGTAGCCACCCAGCAAACCAGTATTGCTCTTGAGTGAAGTTCCTTTACCACATATTCTCTTCTGCTTGTTTTGCAGGAGCTTGGCAATGTTTGGACTCCTAGCATGTGTTCCAGAAGTGTTTTACTTGTATCCAGTGCCATCCAGGCAAAGTTAAGTATCTTTGGTTATTAAATCAGACTTAAATTATTTTGAGAGATTGCTACTGTTTCCTCTTTTAGTGTGTGCATTTCACTGAATTTTTTGTAAAAAAGTTGCTCTTCCTCTTACAGTCACTGCTGTAAGATTGTCTTGAAATTGCCTTCAGTAAGGGATTTCCAGATAGTTTTTAAGTGGTTTATGGTAGCTTTGCACTTATAGGTCTCTTCTTTTGTGTTTTTATATTAGGAGGACTATGTTTATATAGAGGTGTTTGCTGGGTCTGTCTGAGTTGGGAAATACACAAAAGACTAATAGTGTAGTCATTTTATTGGCCAGAGGGAGTTTTTTCCGTGGTGCTATAAATTTTGTGTTCTTGTGTGGGTTAGCAGTGTCCTGTACAGTAGCAAACACCTAGAAAACAAATTCTACTTGAAGAATAGCCCATAAAACTGTAACCTGTAAAGCAGTGATATAACAGAAATACCTTGTACACTGACAAGCTTAGAGCAGCTAGTTGGGAGTAGAGTGGCAATACCTACAGGTTTAGAAGAATACAGTATTGGGAAAACATTAATGTTAGTAGAATTTAGTACTGATTAGCATAATCTTCTCTAAAAAAAAGCACCCTTAATAGCCTTCCAACCCCACTATACCACCCCCTTGTAACCCACCAATCAAAGGATTGGTCAGTGTAGATATGCAATTTTCTAACTTCTCTGGAGCCAGCTTGGTAGATATGGGCATCCCATGTTTACTGATAACCATTTAATCCTTAAAGAAGCAGAAACTGTATGTGAGAGGTGTACTTACACAATGACATTAGAGGCTAAACTCTTGCATACAAGTGCACATCAGGTTGTCAAACTACTCACACAATACCCACCTCACATAGCACACAACACACACACATAAACTAACGTATGCTGAGACATTTAAAAGCAATCTTCTTAAACAGCAAACATCACCTAGACCATCTGTTATCAAAGCTATGCCTCAAGAAGCCCAAAGGCACTCAGAGAAAAATGACACCTACCACCACAAATGTTCTCTCTCTCTCGCCCCCCCCTCTCTCTTAGAGGAGCACCAAACAATATGCCCATAAGGCAAGGAAACCCACATCCCAGGACTGTCATCATAGGGGAGTCCATTGTAGGATACACTGATTAGGGGACTCCATTGTAGGATACACTGATTAGGGGACTCCATTCTAGGATACACTGATGCCCTTCTAATCAGTCAAAACAAGGAGAAGATAACTGTCAGTTGCTTATCTGGAGCCAGAATCTGCCAAATCACACATGCACTCAAGCCATTAGGCCAGAGGTACCAGTATGATGTCATCATGTAGGTGTAAATGACCTAGGATGTGCCTCCCTAGAGTATATGAAGAGAGATATTATGGAGCTTTCAGACTATGTGTCTCAGGCTGGTATAAGCCTAACTTTGAGCAGCATATTACTATCACTGAGGATGGTACCACAGTGTGAGCAAAAACGTATCGATTTAAACAACTGACTGTCTTTCTTATGTGATTCTAAAGGTATCCAATATTTGTCAGTTTGGGAGGCCATGGTTAATGGACCACGTTCCTTTACCAAGGATAGTCTGCATCTCTCCCCTCTAGATTTTCAAATACTGGCTAAAACTGTATCCACCCCTATAGTGCCTTTTTAGGGAATACCAAATTCACAAACTTACCAAAATAGTAAAATCAACTCAGCTGAACCTCAAGATGTTACTGCTCAATACTAGGAACCTAAGCAAAAAAATACACTCTATCCAAGCCCTCCTTACACTACAGAATATAGATATCTGTGCAGTTACCAAGATGTGGTTTAAAGAGACAGAGAGTACCCTGGCAGTGCAAGGTTCCAGTGCCTTCCACACTTTTAGACCAGTATCTGCACAGACAAAGGCTAAACAATGAGGTGTCTCAATATACATCAATAACAAGCATATGTCTAGGGTGGTCAAACAGTATAACATGTTGAGTTCTTCCATGTGGAGATTACCACAGACAGAATCCCGTACCATATGCTAGCCAGCTTTAGGTCATACTTCATGTCTCAAGAAGCTCACAAAGCATACTTGGACCTACTGGAGACACTTACCATCCAAACTAACACTCTACTCATGGGAAACTTTAATTACCCCGCTGCAGACTAGGAGACCTACACTGACTCAAATTTATAGGCACAGAGATTTCCTGGACTTCGTAAATACAAACACCCTTGGCCAAATAGTGAATATGCCTGGTATAGGCTCCAACATACTGGACCTCATGCTTACAAATGCTGCACTCCCCCCAATGTCTCATCTTCCCTGGTAGGGTCCAACCATAAAGCTGTCTCCAAAATCAAAAGCAACTCTGTAATCCCCTTAAAATTAGTAACAGGAACTATTCCAAAAAAAATGCCTTTTATTAATTGATGGGTTGTCAAAATTCAATGTCCATCCAAACTCAGAGAACACAGCAACCAGTGCTGAATTGCTCTCACAAACTCTGTACAACCATGTCAGTGGCTGCACATGGCTGGTGTAACTACTAGAAGTAAGCCCAGGACTAGCCCCAGAAACAGAATACCCTAGTGACATCCCAAATTAAACAGGATATACAACAAAAGGAAACAAGTTATGGCAAAATCAGAAGGGACAATTCCCATAAAGATAGAAACTCTCTCATCAAAGTAAATAAGCAACTAAGATGGCTAATTAGGTTAAGCAAAGCCAAGATAGCCTCTCAGGTTTAACTAGGCTTAACCATTATTTAGCTATAGTCTTAAAACTTTTTTTACCATGTGAATGGAGGACTGTGACAGTCATCCCCCATTATAAGGGAGGACCTTTAACAGATCCTGGAAATTATAGACCCATTAGTCTGACTAGTCTTATTTACAAAGCCATGAAAGAATTATCATGGAAATTATCAACAAGGACATAGGAGACCTCCAGATACTGGATCCATCCCAGTTTGGCTTTGTCAAAAGAAGGACATGCTTACTGAATCTGGTGGAAGAGGTCACTAAGGCAATGGATGATGGCAAATGTTGCATACTGCCTACCTAGATCTGGCTAAAGCATTTGATATAATACCCCACTTGGGCATTGCCAACAAAGTTAAGAAACTAGCTGCAGATCCCTTTATAACATGTTTGATAGCTAGCTGGCTCACTGATATGACCCAGGAGGTTATAATTAGTGAGCCCACCTCCACAAAGATGCCAGTCATCAATGGAGTCCCCCAGGGCTCTGTGCTGGGCCCACTTCTCTTCAGCTTCTACTTCTTGGATGTCAAAGCCAATGTCAAAGGACTTTGACTAACTGAGTTTGCAAATGATTACAGACTTAGAGCAGTCATTGAATCCCACCCAGATAAGAACAACCTAATACAAACAAACAATTGATGCCAAAGCAATGGCTCAAAACTCATTACCAAGAAATGCATTATAGTAACTTTTGGGAAGTCTACCACCCTGGGTAACTAAGTCATCAATAAAACACCCTTAAAAGTTGATTCACTAGTCAGGGATCTGGGAACTGATGTAGATAGTAACCTAGCCTTTGACCAACATGTGTCCAAGGGAGTAAGAAATTCCTTCTGTGTTGCTCAACTTATAGGCAAGGGCATAGCATCTAAGTCTAGAGAGTAATTGTACCACTGTACTTAGTCCTCATTAGACTCATCATAGAGTATAATGCCCTCTTTGGTATGTACTTGACCAGACACATGCAGCAATTGGAACATCCACAAAGATTCCGTACAAAACGAATACAGGAAACAGACACAATGGCCTATGCTGATTGCCTCAAAGTGCTGTCTCTTTACTTGGCATCATACAGACTTCTGAGAGGTGATCTTTGCCTGGCATACAAGGCATCCCTGGACCCTGTGTTGATGAACCTTTTGCACAACTTTAAAATGAACAACATCAGAACTACTAGATGAAAAGACCTACATTTTACTTGTGACATAAACAGAACATTTTGGAGATACAGATAAGTTTCTCAGAAACTTCCTATTCTCTGGAACAGCCCCCCCCCCCTCCCATCAATGTGAAGCAGAGTTCCTCCCCATCCCTATTTAAGTGCAACTTGGGCCAATGAATGGGTAATTGGAAATCCAACCTTGTCTGGCTCTTTTGCCTCTGATGAACAGAGGAAGTCAGTAAATCACCACCTATATAAATCAGACTTATGGGTCACATTTGGGTTGTACAGCTAGGCTTATAAGGGCCCTAGTGGTTGTTAGCCTAGTATATATCTATGAACATGAACCAGTGTTGAAGTTTATGCTTGTTTCTTGTGAGATAATGAGGAATATTTTGGCATGTGTTTCCTCTTGTGAGGAGAAATCTACTTTGTGTAACTTGGTCTCTTCTGTGTCTCAACTGACTACCATCTGTTTGAAATGTGCATATGATTCAGGTAATGCCAGCTCCAAGGTTGCTACCACTGGCATTGTTATGAGCAGGTTTGTCTGGCTGCATTCTCAAAACCTCCCAGAGGATGCAAAAATTAAATTTTGAATTCTTCCTTAACTAGAGGACTAGTTTTTGAATACTCTGATATAGAGGTCATTAAAAAGTGTGATGACAGAAGAAAACTGATTCAAGGGATTTCTCAGATTTTTCAAACCCCTTCCTATCCAGGCACTCCCTTACTCCTTCTAGAAAGTATGAATCTCCATTCCTGTCTTTGGTAACAGGGGATTTCTCCTCACCTGCCAAACTAGACTCTTCTTTAACCTCGTGTCATTCAGTATATGCTTTCCCAAGGGTGATAGAAGCTGCCCCCCCTCCTCAGGAAGTGGAGTGGTTTAATTCCACAATGTTCCTGGTACCCAACAAAGATGATTCCTGGAAACCAGGTCCTCTCTGAATCTGTCTGTGTTAGTACCCAAGTTCAAAAAGTTGAATCTTCATAACTTGTTACCTCTTATTCTCCATTTGTGTTTTCTAGTGACCTTATATTTAAACACTGCATATCATCACATTACTATAGATACCTATTTCAGATGTTTCTTAAGAGTTTCTGTCTGTGGATTCCATTAACAGTTTTCTGCATTACACTTTGGTCTATCTGCTGCTTCAATTGAATTCACAAAGTGTCTAGTTCCTGTGATAGCCTGTTGCAGACCTTTTCTTGTTTAGATGGCTTGCTTATCTTTCCAGAGACTTTTTTAAAGTGTCAGGAAACTTTCATTTGGGTAAGGGATCTCCTACACAGGCAGGGATTCCAAGAGAGTGTACAAGTAGCAGGATGCTTTCTCTCACAGTATTATTTTCCCTGGATGTTCTTGTGGACACCTCAGTTCAAAGAGACTTTCTTCCACAGGAAAAAATAGATCTGTATTTAGAATTATTTCTGAGTTTTTCTGCTAAGGACCCTTAGCCTTCCTTTTCCCTGTCATGTTAAGGTATGACAATCTACCCAAATGGCTTAGGTTACTGCAGCAATTATCCTTATGGGGAATATAGTACAGTTCATAGGCTCATAGGTTCATAGGTAGGTAATAGGCTATTGGCCCTAGGGCCTATATAAGCCTAGCCAAAAGGTACCCTGGCTTTCGCCACCCAAGAAAATTATTTTCCTGTGCCCCTGTTGAGCAGAGCCACAGAAGTGATCCCCGGGGTGAATTTCCTATCTTCCATCCAATCATCAAGATTTTTTTTGAAGATTGCTAATGAGGAGCTTTGTTTGATATAGATAGGTAGTTTGTTCCAGAGTATGGGAAGTCTCTGGGACATGAATCTATCCCTCCAGCATGTTCTGTTTATTGTGGTGACAAGGTTTAGGTCCCTAGAGCGTGTAGCTCGGAGGGATTGGGATTTCTTTAAGTGGAGCATGTCCAATAGCTCTGGGTTTGACATAGCTTTGTATGTTAGGCAGAGATTGCCTCTGAGTTTTTTGAGACGGTTTGCATAGGGCATCTGTTTGAGGTCGGTAATTCTCTTTGTGAGGTATTTCTGTGGCTTTTCCAGTTGTTGTAGATGTCTTGTGAGGTACATACCAAAAGGGATGCTGTATTCTATAATGGGTCTAATGAGTGATGAGTAGAGGGGAACAATGACCTCTTTTTTCCTGGATGAGAAACCTTTTGTGATTAGGTGTGCCATGTGGAAGGCTTTCCTGACTACTATGGCAATGTGATTATCAAAGGAGAGACTACTGTCCATCTGTGTCCCAAGGTCTCTTATCACACTTTTGGTGTTAAGTAGACTACCACCTATGTGATAGTTGATGGGTACAGAGTTTTTACCAAAAGGGATGACAATGCACTTTTTGGCATTGAGCTTGAAGCCATGGCTTTGGCATAGGTTCATAGGTTCATAGGCTGGTACTAGGCTATCATCCTTCTAGGGCCTATGCAAGCCTAGCCATAACAATTCCCTGGCTATTTCTTCCCACACTGTTTACTTCCCTGGACCCCTGTTTAGCAGGTTGTTTCATGTAATACTCCAATGTCTATTTCAATGATAATGAAGATATTATATAGATTCTGTATGGTTTATTGATGTAATATATACACATGGGAACAAATGTTGTTGTTCCCTAATCTCTTTAATGTTCCCTAATGTTTTGTGACCTTTCCTGTCTTTATGGTACATGCCCCTTTAAATGAGCACTATAAATTTGGTACTCATGTGGGGTTGGGTTTTTTGACTTGATTTCAAGATATAGCATTGATAAAGGCTATAACATAGCCGAAACCGGTTTGCTAAAATATGGGTTTATATATTGTTTTTTTGCCATTATATGAACAATTTTAAACAATAAAGTTGTTTTTTGGCAGAGCGAACGATACGTGCTGGCTCATTCTTTTTGTATCCATTGTGTGAACCACCTTACCCTCATCTACGGCTTTGGTGACCACTTCAAAGAAGTCTATCAGGTTTAGAAGACATGATCTGCCTTTTACAAACCCGAACTGGGTGGGTTCCAGAGTTTGGAGATTACCAATGTCATTGTTTATAAGTTCTATGATGATACATTCCATAACCTTGCAGTCCAGGCTTGTCAGGCTAATGGGGCGGTAGTTCCCAGGGTCTGTGGTGGGTCCCCCTTTGTGGAGTGGGATAACCGTTGCTGTGCACCATTCAGTGGGCACAAAGCCTGAGGTGAGGCTATGATTGAACATGGTACTTAGGTGGGGTGCCACTTTGTTCTGTAGTTCATGTAGAATGCAGCCTGGGTTGTTGTCAGGTCCCATGGATGCTGTGTTCTTGGCTTTGGAGAGTGTGGTTTTTACCTGTGCAGCCGTGATTACAGGAACTTTGCATTCTTCTGGTATAGAGATGGGCCCTTTAGGTGGTGAGAGGGGGGTAAAGTTAGCACTGAACCTATCTGCCAGGATGTTGGCAATATCAGTTGGTTCTGTATATTTAGCACCATTGTGCTGTAACTCAGAGCAGATCTGAGTGTTGCCATTGAGATTCTTGACATAGCTACAGAATGCTTTGTGGCTGTCTTTAGATTCAGTGTTGATTTTGTTTTCGTAACAAGCTTTGGAGGATTTTATGAGGGATCTCAACTTCTTACTGAGGCTGACCAGGGAGCTCCTGCAATCATGGGATTTTACTCTTTTTTGCAACAGTTTCTTTCTTCTGTTGTAGAGTTTGTTTATGGCAGGGGACCACCCGATTGGCTATCTTTTTTTGGAGGATAGCATCTTGGTTCTGTTAGGGATTGCACGATCCATGCACTCATGTAAGTGCTTATAAAGTGCATTTGTGTAGGATTCAGCAGCCGTACCTCTGTTGTCCGTCTGCATGGGTGTTGTGAAGTTTGACACTTCTGTCTTAAGAAGCATGAAGTTGGCTTTGGAGACATTTTTTATGGTGGTTTCCCTAATGGGGGGTGGGGGCAGAATGTGGATGTCTAGGGTGATTAGCTTGTGGTCGGATCTGACCAACAAGGAATTGACCTCTGGTGTGGAATACCGGTTGCCCATGTTGGTAATGACCAGGTCTAGGATATTGCTGCCCCTGGTGGGGGTGTGGATAAGTTGATCCAAGGCATTGGAATTTATGAATTCCAGAAAACGTTGAGCAAAAGAGTTGGTACATGAGTAGTTTTCCCAGTTAATGGTGGGGTAGTTGAAATTGCCCATTATTAGGGTGTTAGGTTGTACCCTAATATTTTCCAGTGTACCAAGAAATGAGGAATGGGAATCCTGAGGCATGGTGGGGGATCTGTACAAGCTACAATTTGGATTGCGGTCTTACCCAGAGTTAGTTGCACTTGGATAATCTCAGATGCATTATGCTGAGCAACTAGCCTGGAGGTGTGGATATCCTTAATGAATATGGACACACCTCTGCCTTTAGTGTTTCGGTCCAGGTTAGGTGGCCGAAAGGTGTGGTATGAATTATAACCTGGTAATGCAGGGGTGCTCTCTGGAGCCTTGAACCAGGTCTCTGTCACTGCACAGATGTCAATGTTCTCCATTTTAAGGAGTGCTTCGAGTGAGTGCATTTTGAGGTTTAGACTTCTAGCAGTGAGTAGCATTACCCTCAGATTTTGCTTGCTTGTATCTGTTACAGTGGTGGATTTGTCATTTGAACCTTGCCTAAAAATGGTACTATGGGGTGGCAAGAGCCTTAGCCAGTATCCGGAATCCCAAGGGTGACAGGTGCAGGCTATCTCTGGAAAAGCATTGTGGTCTGTCGATCATGTCATCCCAGGCAGACAGATACTGGATCCCCTTAGAATGACACCAGAAGCTTAGCCAATTGTTGAAGTCAATCATTTTGTCCTTGTACTGTGGTATCATTCTGGGTGATGGCAGGATGCTACTCATGGCTAGGGTCTTACCTGCCTGGGCTACAAGATTGGACAGCTCCTCTACGACTCTTTTTTATGTAGTCTAGGGAGGTACATCTCAGGTCGTTCACACCAACATGGAAATGACAGTAGATGCTCAGATGATCACTGCTGCTGTAGACATTTTCTTCCTCCTTCCCACCATCCCCCTTATTTTTTGTATTTTTTTTTTAAGGTAAGGTATGGACTTTTATTGGTATATTCCTAGCATTGTCCTGTCATGGTTTTAGCCTCTGTCTGTCTCTACTGGCATGAAAGCTCTGAAGGGCTTGTCACCCAACCCAGTCTTTTAGTCACTTGAGCTCATTTGGAGGCATGGTACGTGCCCTGAAGCTTTGGGATTTGGATGGCTGTTATACCCTTACCAGGATATAACCCATATAACTAAAATTATTTCAGCAGTGATCATTCAAACATCTATTGTTATGGTAAGTTTACTTGCACAACTGTACTTCTTTAATCAAGCAAAGACAAATTCTCTGGGAACAGTAAAGTGCAAAAGATATGATGTACTGAGCAGGATAATAACTCAAATAGAACAAGTAGCAGGATGCTCTGCTGGATTAGAGTGATAGTAACTCAAATAGAACAAGTAGCAGGATGCTCTGCTGGATTAGAGTGATAGTAACTCAAATAGAACAAGTAGCAGGATGCTCTGCTGGATTAGAGTGATAGTAACTCAAATAGAACAAGTAGCAGGATGCTCTGCTGGATTAGAGTGATAGTAACTCAAATAGAACAAGTAGCAGGATGCTCTGCTGGATTAGAGTGATAGTAACTCAAATAGAACAAGTAGCAGGATGCTCTGCTGGATTAGAGTGATAGTAACTCAAATAGAACAAGTAGCAGGATGCTCTGCTGGATTAGAGTGATAGTAACTCAAATAGAACAAGTAGCAGGATGCTCTGCTGGATTAGAGTGATAGTAACTCAAATAGAATAAGTAGCAGGATGCTCTGCTGGATTAGAGTGATAGTAACTCAAATAGAACAAGTAGCAGGATGCTCTGCTGAATTAGAGTGATAAAGCCCTGACTATGACCTAGTTGACATGAGATCGATTAGTGGCTAGGGTAACGGATGGATTGGCAAAGAGATGTGGGCGGTTCCATGGGCATCTCCAGTCATGCTGTCTGGTGGAGCATGAGAATGTCGCTAGTGAATTATTTTATTTATTGTATTTACTGCAGTAGGGCATTGATCACAAATGACAAATTTCAAGCCAGACCGGTGAAACAAAGAAACAAAATTTTCACATAATCATAAAGGGAAGATACAAGTCCAATACAGTAAAGGCCAGTTGTGCATTTAGATGTAGTGAACTGTGAATATTCAGTTGTTTAAGAACAAGCAAGAGGGTGTTATGTTCTTGACTTGGTCACACCACAATCTGTTTATAATGTGGACTAATTTCTGGGCTTGATTAATGGTTCAGTTGCTTTCCTTTTTTCTGAGATGTATTATTTTAGGGCCTTAGTACAGCATTTTATTGAGCATGCAGTGTATATGGATATATAATTTCTGCTACTGTTCCTTTACAGAATTGTTAAAGTTCTTAAAAAGAGGACCAAATGTATAAACACAGGAATGCTTTCTGCTAGAAAGTTGGGGTATCATTTCTGGTGTGCAATTAGAAATTGCAGGTGATGATATCTAATGGGAAAAAAGTTCAGTGGTATGCCATTCATCTTTTTTTCTACAGGCTACTTTCGCACAAGCAATTTCACATCGAGCATGTGTAGGGATGCTCTGTGGCTTTGTGTGTGTGTGTGTGTTTTCTAATACATAGTAATAAATAAAAACAAAACAGAATAACTTCATTGAGTTGAGTGGTTAAGGCTGGAATTTAAATCCATTAATGTTATCATTTTATCAAGATGGCTGGAAACTTAATGGAGATGTCAAGACAGTAACAAAGTTGACTTCTTGAATTTCGCTGAATTGTAGATATAGTGCAGCTATAAAATTCCCAGTAGTTTGTATTCTTGTGGGGAAGATCCGATTACCAAAACAGTCCAATAAAAAGCAAACCCCACTAGCTGTGGACATGAATGTTTTGGCATTCTTACTGACCTCATCAGCAATAGCCTGAATGTAGCCATAAAGACATGTCAAACCCAGATTTGATGAATAGGATAGATTCATCACCCAAAGACTCCTATGCTGTGGAACAAAATCCCGTACATGTTGTTCAAGAGAAATCTTGACCAATGGATGGGAGATACCTATGAACCTATGAACCTAAAAATCAAAAAGTCATGGGCATTCAGAAGCCATGTAGCTGAAAGACTTGATGTCTTTATGGGTTAATTTGATATATCCCATGGGCCTGCATTACACAAATTTTATAATGGATAGAGGAAAAAATGTAAAGCAAACCAGAGCCATTCTGAATAATTAGATACAAGTGAGAGCTATAGTGACAATTTAGCTGATTATTCATGACATCCTGCAACTAGTATATCAGGTTACGTAAAACAGAATGCATGTAAATAGATCAGTTTAGAACTATACTGCCCTTAAAACAGATACTTTGTAAATACTCCTTTGATACTGTTTGTATGGACCAAATGGTCTGCATCAGCTGTGATGTGCAAATATATCTGAAAAAGAATTTAAGTTTTGACTAAGTATGGCTATGTATATGAAAGTGTACAGCATGTTTATTTGTGCATGTATTGCATGTGTAAGGTAAAATTTTGATTCTTTGGCATTAACTGTTTTGTGATGTCCTTTCTGTTGCCTTAACTGCTTTAAATCATACAATATTTGGTGATTATTCTGTTGCTTTACCTGCTTTAGGTCATATAGTATTTTGTGATTATATTGAGATGAATATTGCTCGCATATGCAGTCTCCTGTGTACTTTTTCTCGCGACTCTAGTTTTGTGAATATTTAAAGTCTATTTTCCCTGTCGCAAGGAGTTCCAGCACGTTACGATCACGTGTAGCTTAGCATTTGAATTGTACTCATCTTATTTCTTGTTTTTTAATGAAAGAAAACTGTAAATGTGAATATTTACCAAGTAAGTTTCTTGTTGCAAGGAGCACCAGCACCTTAACTTCACATTTAGATGTATCTGTAGTATTTTCAGTGTAATTTCTTGGTGTAGTACTAATGTAAAAGGAAGAACTATTGCCTGAAAGTGTACCAATTGTTCTTGTCCTCAGTATCCTGAATTTCTGTTTTCCTGCTTTTTGAATTATTGGTTGTGTATGTCTACACTGTGCTGTTGTTAACTACTGTTGTTCTGCATTACTTTATGCATAGGTGTAAACACTGCTGTGTTCTTAGCTAGCTATATGTGTAAGACACTCATACAATGGAAATTAATGCTAGGTATACTGCCTCTGCCTACCTGTATTACTTTTTTCTCTCTACCCATGGTATTTTTGTCTCTCGCTCTTATCCTGAATTACTTGCTCATGACTAATTTCCCTCCTCTCTTTTTATAGCCCTAGTGGATTTTTCCCTGTGGTTTTTCTCCTGGCCACAGTACAGGCAACACAGGTTTGAGGACCTTAACAGATACTCTGCAACTCTAACCATCAGTCCAGAAGCCATCATTTTAAGCTTAAAATAATACCACTGAAGTATGTGACCCAGTAAATAACTACTACATAAGCTAATCTTTTAATTAATGCTAGACTTTATAAGCACAACAAGAATTTACAGTGTTTTTTTTTTTTTTTTGCCAGTCACCACGAAAAGCAGATGCCAGCAGCTCCTATCCTTTTTCTTTGGTTACCCACTATCCTCATACTGTTTCTGTGTATATTCTCCTGTTCTGTACTTTACCCTTCCCTGAATTCATTTTTAGCCTCACTCATAACTGCCTTTCCTAGTACACCTGCCCTATTTTACTGTCTTCAGACTCTTACATATTAATGTGTTTTTTCTGCCCTGATTTTAGCTGCTAGTAATACCTCTCTCTCCCCCTCCAAAGCCCCTCTCTATTGTAGCTTATTTTAACCATACAGCACTGGGTTTGCTTCAAGTAAATCTACTTGTGTAGCTTGAGGCCAGTGTCCTTTTGTAAGCTTACTTCTGCTCATATTGTATTTCTTTTTATTTTATTTCTGGTGACTATACCTTTAGAAACTTTATATCCTTGTCTCTCAAGCTAGTTTTTCACTATCTTTTTCTGATTGCTTCTATGACTTCATCTTGACCAGGGTGCTAGCCCCACTCCATTCGCCATCACTATGCTCGGGCTCACTTTGCTCCCCCTAACTACCCCCATTCCCACCCACCCCATTACAATTACCTTTATACCTAACTATCCCTCCCCTTCCTGTCCCACTAGCCACTACAATTCCACTTCCTGCCTATTGACACAACCACCTTACTAATCTGTCAATCTTGTCAACACCATGTCCTCTATACCACTGTCTCTACCTACTCTATCTGACCATATTTTATTTCAACATGTATTATTTTCTAATATCTTTTACACTACTACTTATTCTCTCTATCTCCACCTCTTACCACTCCAATCTCTCTGACCCACTCCTATGTTCACCAACTTCTCACTCATACAATATATATCCAACTACTTCATCCTTTATGATCTCCCCATAATCTCTTTACTACCTCTATCTCAAGTCTATATAAACTATCCATAATACAGGTTTTTAAACCTTCCCACAAAGCTAAGTCAAAACAATACAAATTCCATCTAGCATCTACTACACACTCTCTCCTGACTAAAAACCTATTTTGTTCTGGAGATATCCATCCCAACCCTGGCCTCTCTTCTCTCCCCAAAATTACCTCTACACTGCCCCCATCTTACTCCTCTAACAGTCACCAACCTCAGTCACAACAATCATCTCCATCCAAATACCTACCTATTTACTCATTGAATATTCAGAATCTGGCAAATAAAGTCACTGAGCCGCACTCATGGATAGCTCTCAATACCCCTCACATCCTCTCCCTATCTGAAACCTGGCTCAAGCCACAAATCTCAAATAGTGAAATACTCCCACCAGGTTATAATATCTTCCAATCTGATAGACCTGTAAAAAAGGTGGTGGCGTAGCCATCCCCTACTCAAACAACCTTAACCTCTCACCATACACTTCCCCAATTCCTGACTTCCTCCCAGCTGAAATCATCATCCTTAACTGTCATCTGAATCCCCACAAAAAACTTGCAATTGCCTCTGTTTACCTTCCTCCTGGTAACAATCTGCCCATTCTTGAAAACATCCTATCCTGGTTCTCCCACAACATACCATATGAGACACTTATCCTTAATGATGTCAACATTGGTCCAAACTCGCAACTGACTCCCTCAACTCAGTATCCACCTACATGGCTTCCACCAACTTATAACATCTCCCACTCGCTTCCATAAAATTCCACTTCCAGCTCCATCATAGACTGGATCCTTACCAATTCCCCCCACCAATACCACAATCCCACCACCTTACCTGACTCCCTCAGTGATCATCTCCCTACCACCATCTTAAGACACTACTCCCATATTCCTAAACCCCACCTTATCAAAGACTGTCAAAAACTATCGACTTTCAATTCATCCCAATTTAACTCCATTCTCCACAACATAGATTGGTCCATCCTAAAACATCTCCCCCTAAATGATGCTGTAAGCTCTTTCAATAGCATCTTCATGAATATACTAAACTCCTTAGTTCCCTCTAGGAAGATCAGAGTAAATTCAAATTATGCTCTCTGGCTCTCCAAAGAGACTAGGTCCCTTATGAAACAAAGAGATTGTGCTTGTAAAACCTATACTAAAACTAAGCAACCACTTTTTCTTCAAAAATACAGGCAGCAGAAAAACCTTGCAAAAAAACATACAACTAATGACAAAAAGTTATACTATAGCTCTGCTCAGCTTAACAACAAATCCAGTCCTCAAAAATGTTGGTCAACTCTCAACAACATCCTCTATCCTGGAAAGCTCTCTAATCCCTCCCCATACCCTAACTCTTCCTCTCAGGAAACAGCTACCCTCCTGAATAAACACTTTATCTCTTCCATTCAAAATCTGGTAACCTCTAAGCCAAACTCTACTTCGACACCCACCCCTCCAAGTCCCACTAACACAACTTTGTTTTCTTTTGAGCCTGTTCCCATTACTTACATCAAATCTCTACTACTCAAGATAAAACCTTGCTCTCCTTCCACTGACAATCTATCTCCTACATTCCTCAAACTTGCTGCCGTCTCACTTGCCTATCCTATATCTATACTAATTAATCAATCTATTCTGGAATCAACTGTCCCCACCCTTTGGATATCTTTCTTAACTATCCTTCTTCATAAAGGTGGAAACTCTGCTGACCCTTCAAACTACTGACCCATTGCCATTCTGTCCCCCCTCTCCAAGATATTAAAAAAATGTATTCACTCACAGCTTCTCAATCACCTCCTCACACACCACTTACTTACCCCTACCCAACATGTATTTTGTCCTCACCACAGCACCACCACTGCCCTCCTCTCCTTCACTCATATCATTGCAGAGGCCCTAGACAACAATAAACACATTTCCTGTCTCTTCCTAGATCTCTCCAAAGCCTTCAATACTGTCTCTCATCCTCTACTACTATCCAAACTCGCAAATCTCCACCTATCCCCCTTAGCACTTGCCTGGTTTAATAGTTACCTATCTGGCAGGGAACAATCTGTAAAATGGCTCTCATCCTCCTCACCTTTCTTTCCCATCTCCACTGGTGTTCGCCAAGACTCCATCTTGGGACCCCTTTTGTTTAACATATTCACTAATGATCTTTATACCTCATGCAAAGAATCCTCCCTTATTCAGTTATGCTGACGACTCCACACTTATATCCATCTCAAATAACATTCCTGTACTACACTCCCTGACCCAACAGGCCCTATTATCCACTAAACAATGGCTCTTTCACAACCCACTGATCCTAAATCCCAAAAAGACCAAACTCCTACTTTTCCTTCCCCGTTCTCTTTCTCATCACAAAACCTCCTTTTTTATTACATCTTCTAACAATACAACTATCCAACCTGACACCCACACAAAACTCCTAGGGGTCATTATCGATGGTGAACTAAAGTTCAACCTACACATACTCCAATGTATATAAAAAACAAACCAGAAACCAGGTCTGCTATACTGGAACAAAAAATTCCTAAACCCTGAATCTAGACTTACCCTGGGCCGGGCACTCCTCTTCCCATCCCTCTTATATGCCACCCTAGTTCTTACCAATATCCAGGCCTCCACTCTAAACAAACTCCAACAGACTTACCATAAAATAGACAGATTCATTACTAACTCCCCATACAACTCACACCACTGCATTTCTTTAAACTCTCTTGAATGGCTTGAACTTCCCTAATTTCTGCTATCTTATCAATTTCATATACTACACTCTATTCTTTATAAACCCTCCTTCTGTCCATCTCTATCTTCCTTAGTCTCCATCTACATCCCATCCCGGACCCTCCATACTTCTAACCAACAATTACTTGATATCTACCACCCAAAAAGGTCAGTAGGCAAACTACTCTACAAACACTCCCTTGCCCATGCTTGGAACAAACTTCCCCTTGA